>NC_051322.1:25523951-25826981 GCF_015220235.1 Choloepus didactylus | reverse complement strand
ACTTTTAAGGACTTACAGGCCATGTTAAGGACTAGTGATTTTCCTTTTTTGAGAGGAAACCCCTTTGAGGGGTTTTGAGCAGAGAAGTGACCTATATGCTTCAGTTTAGAAGGAATAATGTGGATGCTTTATGGAGAAGCTATTGAGAGAGTGTAAAAGTGGAAGTGGAAAAACCAGTTAAGAGATTTTTGCAGCAGGTTTGGTAGGAGGGGATGATGGGTTGGATGAAAACACTCAATACAGTGCATGACTCAAGTAATCAATACTATGTATACTACTATTATTGCTCAGATTAATTCAGGGATATATAATCATTTCTCCTTTGCTGAAAGTGGTCCATTCCCCAAACAATATTTCTTCCAAGTACAGTGACCATGTTTTTTTTTGATGTGGCATCTTGTTACTTCTGGATTTAAATTTTAAAGTTCTCATTATACCTTCTCTCACATTGTATATTTGACCTCGTCTCTACATTCTCACAATAGCCTGTTTGTATACTTGGACCACTGTTAATTCTTTGAATCAAAGGGCCTCCTCTCTACATTTGCTTTAGCTGCTTTCCTCTTCTTTAATGTCCTTCCTCCTCCCCTTTTCTAATCCACATGCATCATGACCTTTAAGATCTGGTTCAGAACTTATTTCCTCCAATCCACTACCGGATTCATTGCTCAAAGATGATTTCCTTTGCTCTCCTTATATTGCTAACAACATCTCAACAAATATGTTTACTCTCTGCCCCACCATACCTACCCTGCCTGATATGCCCTCAGGTCCTCACAGCTGAATCCACCAAACTCCCTGTTTCAGTTTGCTAAAGCTTCTGGGACGCAATATACCAGAAATGGATTGGTTTTTACAAGGGGAGTTTATTAGGTTACAAATTTACAGTTCTAAAGCCATGGATATGTCTGTATTAAGATATCAAGAGGAAGATGCCTTCTGTGAAGAAAGGTTGATGGCATCTGGGCTTCCATGGCAATGTTTGATAATCCTTCTTTTCAAAATGTCTTTGGGTGTTTCTCTCTTAGCTTCTCTCAGCTCAGAGCTCTCCCTAAAATGTCTCTCCCTTAAAGGACTCCAGCAAGCAGATTAAGACTCACCTTAAATGGGCGGGGTCACATCTCCATGGAAACAACCTAATCAAAAGGTCCCACCCAACAATAGGTCTGCCCCCACAAGATTGGATTAAAAGAACATGGGCTTTTCTGCGGTACATAATGGATTCAAACCAGCACGGCTCCCAACCTGTGGTCTCTGTCTTGCCCCAGTTTCTGCCGTAGACCCAGACCTAACCATGTCAAGGGAAAAAAAAACATTGAAGTGCTTCAACCCCTTAGCTTGTGGGGTTGGCAGGGGAATGTCATACTCTCCTCTTCTGCCACCCTTAACCGAGATTAGGTGGACCGGTAAGCAAATCCCAAATTCTGAATTCTGCAACAGTGAGGTCTCACACTGACCACTCTGCTCTGATCCTTCCTTGCTGCATCCCTGAGGAGGGGTTTTATATATCCCAGTGCTGATCACTGGGTCCCATAGCGGTCACAGGCTTAAAGCTCACCCCCATCTCTTACAGGCCTTCATATCTGACAACCCCATTATGGCCCTGGAGCTTACAAGCCCTTCTCTGTGAGCTAGTTTTTAGGCTTGTGATACTTTGAGTGTTGCTTCTGAGCTCCTGGTGAGTATCCAGTTCATTTCCCATTAGGGCTTGCAGCCTTTCCTTGTTCTTTTTGGGACTTATTCTCAGAGTGAACCTGAGCTCAGGTTTTCTTCTGTGAATCTGAGCTCCAGAGCTAAGACTCTGCTGATTCCTGGCCTACATTGACGAGGAATGCAACAGATCGAATTCTCTGATTGAGTTGGTCTTGTGCTTATCATTGCCTGAATCCTGGTCAGAGATTACAATGTTTGCATGCAAAGGAAGTCCAGCATCTTTAATAGGATTTGCTAAGCCCTTGCTACTGTGTAGAGCTTAGACTCCTGCCTCTACCATCCTGTGGATGACCTATTTCTAGTCTAGTCCTCAACACCACTGCTGTCTTGCTGCCAGTTAATCAGCCCTCCCTGATGTACTCTGAGGAAAGTCAACAGTTTTTTTTTTCCAATATTTTGTTTGATCCCTTTGATTGATTGATTTCTAAATATCTTTCACTCCCCTCTCCCCCATTATTCTTTTAAAAAAGTTTTATTGAGATATAATTCACATATATAATTTGACCATTTAAAGCATTCAATCCTCACCTATTATTCTTTAAAGTATACACAATAATTATAGAATGAACTTAAATGATTGTTGGATGAGTGACTGGGGGCCTTAGTTTCATACATTAAACTTACCTTAGAACTCATTAAGGGTCTTTTTTGTTTTCTTTTAAGAAAGATTTGATTTCTCATCAAGAACATGGGGATAATAACTCTTAATTCTTGGAAGGCTTACGAACAGTACATTATGATCAGAGAGATGCACCAAACACATAGAGCGCATCTCTCTACATAGTAAATGTCAGTAATACTACTGGCAAGCTGAAAGTGTGACAGATGCCAACCAGGTGTACCTTCCATTTAGGAAGCTGCAGTGGCATTTTGCAACAACAGATAGTGCTGTCCTTTTTTTTTTTTTCCTTCTGGCCCATTAGAAATAATTATCATATTAGGTAAAAGTCAAATGACTGTCTATATCTTTTAAGAGTAGATCTTCTTAAAAATATTGAATAATTGGGGGCATATGTGTGATGCCAAAATAATTAAGAACTACTAATTGGAAGAAGACTTTTATTTATTTATTTATTTTGTGTCCTTAGGAAACAGAACCAGGGTAAATAGGTTGAAGTGACTAAGAGGAAGATTTTTCTCTCAATATAGAGAAGAATGATCTAGCAATGAGAGTCAACCCAATATTGAACCCTAGAAAACAGATGAACCCACTGGAACTCAGCTCATGGAGGCTGGAAGACAGACTTCACCTTCATTCATTGAAGTTTGATCTGAATCACTAAGATCCTTCTTTTATCTCAAACTTATCTATATACTTTTATAATAGCAAAGAACATTATCATTGATATTAACTAAATGAACTTTGAAATTTACAATTGAAAGTCAAAGAGTATATATATAACCAAATGTAATAAGATCAAAATGCCAACTCCCTTAGGTCAAGTCCTTGTCTGTTTTTCTTACTGCTGTGTGAATCCTCGTTGCCCAGAACAATATCAAGTCTATATTATGTTCTCAGACATTTGTGAATGAATTAACAAGAGACAATAATCATCAACAAAAACATATTTGACATTTTAAGTAGACTTGGAATGTAATCTAGTATAGTTTGGAATCAGAAAAATCACTAATAAAGGTCAAAACATATTTTTCATCTTCTCAATATCCCATTTTGAGTAGTGCTGATTATTGTTCCAAGATGTTATCTACATAATCTTTAACTTTAATTTGATGAAAGGCATTCTGTCATAGGTATTGGGAATTGAATTGAGTAAAACAATCACCCTCTTATAATAATCACACAAAAGAGAATGTGTAAAATTTTCCTTTTTAAATAAATTCTAATGATTTAATAAAATGCACTAATGAATTAATACTGACTGTGATGGGGCTTTTGAAAATTTCTTGGCACCTCTGCACATTTTTATAATTTTTTTCATACTTTTAAATTAAATGAATAATACTAGAAATATAATTACCAATAACTGCACTATAATTTTAAACCTGTTATCTGGCTTGTTAATCACTATATCAAACAATATAAATGATGAACTATAATAATTGCTTTGTCTAAAAATAGCAAAAAATCAGAGGACTGGAGGCATCATACTGCTCTCAACCAATCAATGGACCATGGATGTTTAAATTGTCACCAGACCATAGTGAAATTTCAGCCAAGGATTTTTTGTTGTGGGTAAAAAAATAAAGCAATGTTGACATAGTATTAACAGATGACTCTGAAATAGACCATTGAGTTATTTTGACTAAAGAATGACCAAATACCAATGGGATTTCACTATTAATTAACAAATGTTTCCAAATTCTTTAGGATAAAAGCCCACTAGAGGTTGAATAGTCATCACAGGGGATCCCAATTTAACAATGAAATATACCCAGTTGCACAGTCTCTGTGAAGGTGGCACACTGTACAACTGCAAGGTATACCATTCTGCAGCCTATGATGCAAAAGGTGTCCTGGAGTTGGGCAAAGTGACAGTGCTGGATACACCTGGAAACTCTTTGCACATTATATTAATCCATGTTTGTTCTACTCTGTGCTGTTGAGCAATGTATTAATGCATGTATAAGAAGTGCTCTTTGACAAAGTAGAGATATTTTCTTCAGTATTTTGCAATTGAGTTTTGCAACTGTTTAATCAGTTTGGCATTTTGAAAGTGGTACTTTCCAGTTGTGATGGTTGGGTTCATGTGTCAGCTTGGCCAGGTGATGGTACCCAGCTGTCTGGTCAAGCAAGCACTGACCTAACCGTTGCTGCAAGGATGTTTGTGGCTTTTTAATAAACCAACAGGCTGGTTTATTAAATCATCAGTCAATTGGCTACCGCTGTGACTGATGACTCAACAAAGGGTGTGTCTTCCACAATGAGAGAATGCAGTTGGCTGGATTTGATCCAGTTAATCAGTTGAAGACTTTTAAGAGAGACAGATAGACAATCTTCACTTCTTCTTCAGCTGACCAGCGAAGTGTTTCCTGGGGAGTTCATCAAACGCTTTCGTTGAAGATTCCAGTTCATTTCCTGAGGAGTTCGTCGAAGTTGCCAGCTCGTTTCCTGAGGAATTCTTCGAACATCTTCATTGGAGTTGCCAGTTTGCTGTCTGCCCTATGGAATTTGGACTCGTGCATATCCACAAGTTGTGTGAGTCACTTTTATAAATCTTATATTCATAGAAATCTCTCATTGATTCTGTTTCCCTAGAGAACCCTAACTAATACATCAGTTATTACACAAGTTTCAGAGTTTATTCCTCTCTAGGCTATCAAAATAAGGTATAGATGTAAATGAGCACTTAGGAAATTTTATCTGCTCTGTGGTTATGATGCTCCAGGGCCAAATTAAGATAGTGTCTTTGATACTACAAGAAGGTAGTATATTAGTAAGGATGTAATGCAGCTGCTATGAAATCTAGGCTGCTCCAGTAGTTCTTCTTTGTGATAGTTTTAGAGGTCCAAGCTGCTTCTGGCTGACTACTCTGCTGTTCACAGGGTGTTGCCCTTATCTCCATGTTATTGGATGACTCACCAACTCATCTGCTTTCAAACAAGAGGGCAGGGAAAGAGGAAAATGAGGATATTCCCCTTTCTTTTAAGGGCACAATCCAAAATTTGCACATGTACCTTCCTTTTTCATGCTATGGGCCAGAATTTAGTCATAAGGCTACACCTAGTTACATAGGAAGCTGGATAGTGTAGTTTTCATCCTTGGCCCAGCTAACACAGTTGGGTTTTCTTACTATGAAAGTGAAGGGGAGAATGATTATTAGGGATAACTAGCAGTGTGTCAAACATGTGGTCAGCTTAAAAAAAAAAAAAAAAAAGGCAGCCTAATTCACAGTCCATTCAAGTGGAATATCATTTTTTTTTTGGCTGAGATTATCATATAAATTTTAAATGACCATTCAATGTTGAATACTATTAAAACATTTAAATCATGTGGACTCTTACAGCCCACAGGCTCAGTGGCTCTGGTTTAATTTACTTCACTGGATTAATGTACTTACTTGGAAGGCAGATTAGTTGGCGGGTGATTCCTCCCCAGGCTTTGCCCTCCTGGCATAGCTTTTTCATTGCCCATATGTTTTAGAGGCTTAGGCAATGTCACTCTGTTTTAGTTGATTTTCTTTGGAACTAAAAGTGGTGAACTCTTATAAGGAGACTTTTGAAGGGGTAAACGTATACACACACACACAATATTCAAGAGGGCAGGGATGTTGTTTCCTTACCATCTAGCATAATACCTAGGACATGTTGAATGAATAAATAAAAATTAGCACATTTCAATATAAGAAAAATTATGGTTATTTTGTCACCCACATAACATGTTTCTTCCAAAATATTTCAGGGTATTCCATCACTTCCCTTTAAAACATCTTCTGAGATAGTGGTTCTTAAACTTTGATGTGCGTGAGTTATCTGAGCAGCATACAAGCCCCACCCTCAGAGTTAGTCTCAGGTGAAGCCAGGGAATAAGCACCCCTTAAGTGGAATTCCCATCCCTTTCCAGCTCTGGGACTTTATTTACTTCCCTTTGTTTTTGAAAGGAGATGTAATAGACCTTCTGATGGACAGAATGCCTCTCTTCACCTTGAGCTAATAACTTGAACAATAAAAGAGAGGTTCTGAGTGTGGTCCCATTATTAAATGGTCTCACTTCCCTCAGGGCCTTGGTTTCCTCAATTGTAAAATGACAGGTTTAGAATAGATTGACTCCAAGATGTCTGTCACTGGAAGATTGAGTTATAAGTCAGATGGATCTCTAGCCAGTCAGTTGGTGCTGATATCCTATCATAAATGAACAGGACTTTTCAATTTGTTTATATATATATATAATTTATTTTTATGCACATATTTACCTACAAAATTTACAGGAAATAAAACAATGCTGAATATATAGAATATCCTCTTAAAACTTCTTAGGAGTGGAGGGTTTTATTGCTGCAGTTCAAGAATAGAATGTCATGTATGTGAAAGCCAAGATAGGCAAATTTTAAGTTAAATGGCAGCCTGGTTAAAAAGTTTTTGTCCTGTTACTGGATTTTCAGGTTTATGTTAAATGAAATTTAAAAGATCGCTCATGAAATAAATTAAACCTTTTCAAAGTCTTCTCATAAACAGGTAAAAAGACCTCCAGTGCTTTAAAATATTTACAGCAATCCCAACAGTTTAATTTTAAGGGCTCTAATAGTACACATGGCTATTATGCATATACAGTATGTCATTAACACTCTAAACAGTGAGAACTGTGGACTCTAGTTTGTGGCACTTCTCTGTGTTATCCTTGTGATGGAGTAGGATGCGCAATTACACCTGTGCAATACTAGGGTAACAGCATGTCTACCACAGTATAAAATCCAATTATCTAAAATAATATGACTATCAAATTTCCAGACCATACATAATTTATAGCTGAATTTGTATATTCAGAAGCCTTTGGAGTGTTCTTAAAATTATTAAAAAATAAAAGGTATATTTAGCATTAAATGAAAACAAAGAACTGAAAAATACAACCACAGTAGTGGCTGAAGTTCAGTATCTAGTTTAACAAAAATTATTTCTCAAAACATCTACAATTTCTTACAACTTTATGGAGATGAGTTGTCCTCAGTCTAAGCTCATTCCGATGTTTTTCCTGAAGTATGATTAAAAGAGAGGAGTGCAAGAATGAAAGGCACAGCTCTACACAATAGCTGGTTTTAAAGAGCTGCGGGGATGTCAAGCAGATGTTCCTGAAATACTGGTGCAGGAGAACAAAGTCCACACAACCTTTCCCTCTTTGTTTAACATTGGCATTGATTTGCTATTTACAGTAGTTTGCAAAAATACATTATGAAAACTGAATGAGGTTCTGTTTCTAAGTTTAACCCAGTAACATCCGTACATACTTCATCTGCAAAAATATCTGCAGTATCTGAAGTACTAAAGTGACACTGATACTGAAACACAGGTAATTAAAGGTAAAAAGCACTGATAATGTGAGTCATCATCAAGATAATCTGGGTAAATATTGCACTCTTCTTGTCAGTTGTTGCTGTGACCTTCACATATCCAGCTGGAAAAGGAATCCTTTATGACTTTTTGCTGTATCACTTATTTGAAGCAAGTCTGTTTTAGGTCCCATAGTAATAAGTGTGGACTGTTACTGAACATGAGGCCTGTTTCAAAATTAGTTTTCCTGTATCAGCACAAGACATATTATACTCTGCCAATACAGTTCAGCATCAAGCGGCTATAATTGATGGTGCAACTACTCTCTTGTGAATTCCAGAAAAGAACAAGCCTATTAGAGTGATGCAGCTAATGGTAAAACACGGATGATTCCACAATGATGTGAAGAAGGACACCTTCCAGTTGGCCATATTCATTCTCTCCCTGGTTTCTTCCAGCCCACCACTGGCTTTTGAGTTTGTGACTCCTTTTACTAAATTTCCAAGAGACCCTCTGAAAGAATAACTTGGTAAAAATGCTGGCAGTTATTTGTATATCAGATTGGCCAGTGCTCGGTTGGGATCCTCAGGAAGTAGACTTATGAGAGACACATTTTTCTGGAGGCTGAGGGAGAAGGACTAGAAAGTCTTAGAGCAAGGGAGGAGAGCCTGAAATGCCAAAGGCAGAGAGCTATGGATACCTAAAAGAAGCACCAACAAGGGGAGAGAAAGGGACCATGCTTGGTTGGAAAGGAAGTAGTGGTAAATTTCACCTACTTCAGTATTTTGTCATCGAGTCAGCCCCCAAATCAAAAGGAAAGCTAAATGGAGGGTGTTGCCAAAAGGTATAAGAGGAGGTAATATGACATACATGTTCAGATATTTTTTTGTTTGGAGGGCTGATTGGGAAGTCATAATAGCTTCAAGAGGCAAGATTGGTTTTCTTGTTTCTTATGTTAATTACCACCTTAATCTTTCTCTAAGGTGGATCCTATATTGGGGAATGATTGCTTATTACTAATTTAATTCGTAACTGCACTGATGCATCATAGTTGATAACATGGTAACATCAATCAATTCAATTGTTTCTCAAGATCTCAGGTATAAAGGACAACGATCAAATTGAAAATTTGTTCCTGGAGCTAAGCCTGTAGTGGTTGATGTTCAAGAATGGCAAAAGATCATGGAAAATAAATAGTGAATATTGAACCCCCTGGAAACCAGCTAGTGAGTATTTATTTTTCCATTTTAATAGCATGCTAATGTGAGTTTTGTATCCAATCTCTACAGAAATTTCTAATATTTTTTTAATCTCTAAAAAAAAGAACACACACCCCTAGTTATTCAGGAAATAGCAATTTAGCTTTTCAACTACTAGTTGTTAATCACAAACTTTGTGTTTTTCTTCATATGGTCTGCCACTACATGCATAGTTCAGAAATTATTTGAAATATTTATTGATCTAAAATGGGTATAATTTTCTGACAACATAATTTAATCAAATGTTAAAACAGTATACTGTTTTAACATACTCTTGTCATAATTCAAAATAATTATGCAATGCTGGTTTAATTCCTTCAAAATGGTGTGTTTTTGTATGCTTGATGCCTAGATTTTAAAGTTTAATGCCTAGATTTTTTTTTTGCCACAAATTCTAGACCTATCAGAACTCAAATATTTCCCATATCCTTGAAAATCGGAAGTTAATCTTAGATATAAGCACTAGCTCTAAGAAGAATCTTCTCTTTAAAAACCCTCTTTTATTTACATACAATGTTTACATGATTGTTTATGTTTGTATTCCAAGTGTTAAGTCTGTGCTATGTAGTATTTATAATTGCAGTTTTTTGTAAGTAGGAACATCTAATTATCTTGCACTTGGTATTTAAAACATGTGAGAACATACGGAATAATATAAGTGCAGTACAAAGGACATATGGAATAATATAAGTGCATTTTGGAATAATATAAGTGCAGTCCAAAAGACGATTAAAAAGTGTGTGCAGACCTCAAAGGAATTTCTCAAAAAGGTAAAGAGGCAGCCAACTCAATGGGAAAAAATTTTTGGAAACCATGTATCTGACAAAAGACTGATATCTTGCATATATAAAGAAATCCTACAACTCAATGACAATAGTACAGACAGCCCAATTATAAAATGGGCAAAAGATATGAAAAGACAGTTCTCTGAAGAGGAAATACAAATGGCCAAGAAACACATGAAAAAATGTTCAGCTTCACTAGCTATTAGAGAGATGCAAATTAAGACCACAATGAGATACCATCTAACACCGGTTAGAATGGCTGCCATTAAACAAACAGGAAACTACAAATGCTGGAGGGGGTGTGGAGAAATTGGAACTCTTATTCATTGTTGGTGGGACTGTATAATGGTTCAGCCACTCTGGAAGTCAGTCTGGCAGTTCCTTAGAAAACTAGATATAGAGTTACCATTCGATCCAGCGATTGCACTTCTCGGTATATACCCGGAAGGTCGGAAAGCAGTGACACGAACTGATATCTGCACGCCAATGTTCATAGCAGCATTATTCACAATTGCCAAGAGATGGAAACAACCCAAATGTCCTTCAACAGATGAGTGGATGAATAAAATGTGGTATATACACACGATGGAATACTACACGGCAGTAAGAAGGAACGACCTCGTGAAACATATGACAACATGGATGAACCTTGAAGACATAATGCTGAGCGAAATAAGCCAGGCACAAAAAGAGAAATACTATATGCTACCACTAATGTGAACTTTGAAAAATGTAAAACAAATGGTTTATAATGTAGAATGTAGGGGAACTAGCAATAGAGAGCAATTAAGGAAGGGGGAACAATAATCCAAGAAGAACAGATATGCTATTTAACATTCTGGGGATGCCCAGGAATGACTATGGTCTGTTAATTTCTGATGGATATAGTAGGAGCAAGTTCACAGAAATGTTGCTATATTATGTAACATTCTTGGGGTAAAGTAGGAACAGGTTGGAAGTAAAGCAGTTATCTTAGGTTAGTTGTCTTTTTCTTACTCCCTTGTTATGGTCTCCTTGAAATGTTCTTTTATTGTATTTTTTTTTTTTTAATTTTTTTTTTCCATGCAGTTGATTTAAAAAGGAAAAAAAGGTTAAAAAAAAAAAAAAGGAAAAAAATATGTAGTGCCTCCTTGAGGAGCCTGTGGAGAATGCAGGGGTATTGTCCTACCCCACCTCAATGGTTGCTAACATGATCACAGACATAGGGAACTGGTGGTTTGATGGGTTGAGCCCTCTACCATAGGTTTTACCCTTGGGAAGACGGTTGCTGCAAAGGAGAGGCTAGGCCTCCCTATAATTGTGCCTAAGAGCCTCCTCCCGAATGCCTCTTTGTTGCTCAGATGTGGCCCTCTCTCTCTAGCTAAGCCAACTTGAAAGGTGAAATCACTGCCCTCCCCACTACGTGGGATCAGACACCCAGGGGAGTGAATCTCCCTGGCAACGTGGAATATGACTCCCGGGGAGAAAGGTAGACCTGGCATCGTGGGACGGAGAACATCTTCTTGACCAAAAGGGGGATGTGAAAGGAAATGAAATAAGCTTCAGTAGCAGAGAGATTCCAAAAGGAGCCGAGAGGTCACTCTGGTGGGCACTCTCATGCACAATATAGACAACCCTTTTTAGGTTCTAAAGAATTGGGGTAGCTGGTGGTGGATACCTCAAACTATCAAACTACAACCCAGAATCCATGAATCTCGAAGACAATTGTATAAAAATGTAGCTTATGAGGGGTGACAATGGGATTGGGAAAGCCATAAGGATGACACTCCACTTTGTCTAGTTTATGGATGGATGAGTAGAAAAATAGGGGAAGGAAACAAACAAACAAACAGACAAAGGTACCCAGTGTTCTTTTTTACTTCAATTGCCCTTTTTCACTTTAATTATTATTCTTATTATTTTTGTGTGTGTGCTAATGAAGGTGTCAGGGATTGATTTAGGTGATGAATGTACAACTATGTAATGGTACTGTGAACAATCGAATGTACGATTTGTTTTGTATGACTGCGTGGTATGTGAATATATCTTAATAAAATGAAAAAAAAAAAAAAAAGTGTGTACAGAGATGTTTCCCCACTCAAGAGACACACCAAAGAAGAAAGTCATGTTGCTCAATGTTGAATGAATGATCCTCAAAGAAGATACCTCTTTTTTCTCTTGGTCCTAGGTAATGAGATTCTCTTCCACTTCACATGCCAACCCCCACTCCCCACCCCCAACACACACACACACACACACACCTATCACCTCCAAGATGGTCTGATTCCTTCTAAATTTTCACTTCTCTCACTGGACCTTCATGATACCAAAATACTCTGTTTACAAATAAAAGACAGTTTCCTTTGGTAACATATTCATTAGTTAATTTGATGGTTTCTCTAGATAATGACATCCTTTAAAATGTTTTCAAATATTATTAAAATAAGATTTAGAACATCGCTTTCTTTTGTCATCTAGACACTTGAACATTTTTATGGAGAGACATTTTTCCATTGAGGGAAAGTTTGACTAATGGAATAAAATAGTAAGTGGAGATTACAGGCAAAAGATACATAAAGACAATTTAGGTGTTTCTTTTTCCTCCAGGGGAACATGAAACCTTAAGTTAATCTTTATAAAAATATAAAGAGAACATAAAACTTTATTTAGTAAGCATGGCTAATGCATGTCAGTTTTATGTTATAGCAATTATTGCCTAACACTGATGAGCTAATGAATGATATCACTATTGATATCACTATTGATATCACTTTTAAAAGGGCTAGAATATATCAGACCATCTCTGAATCAATGGAAACATAGAACTGCTATCTTAATTTCTTCAAATTTATGTTATACTCTATGAAAATCTACCCTGTCTAGTTGTCCACATTTTTTAGGTTGCCTTTTTTTTATTTAATCACAGTCATACTTAGTTTTATTTTTAGTGCTGATCCCCAAAGGTCCAGTGTATACACACATAATTAGTTTTGACTACCTGATTGTCATCTTACCAGCAAGGTAGTTGATATAACAAAATATTTCCTCCAAATTCCTAATAAACTTCCTGACTTTAGAACTGTATCTTGGGTTTTCCCCTCTTTTAACCTGATTTGAAGATACCCCTTCCAAAAACTTTCATCATTGAACCCTCTCTTTTTCTTCTTTAAAAAATTATTTATGAAATGTTGTAAACATTCATGTATAAAGAATGAGTGTAATATCATATCATGCATTCATGACCCAGCTTAAGAAATGAAACATCACAAGTAACATCATTCTTTTCCTCCCCATCTCTCTCCTGCCCCATTTGTAGCCACTATCCTCAGTTTGGTTAAATTCAAATTTCTTCACCTCCATTAATGCTGCTTCACTCATAATAATGGTTTTATTATTTTTGCATACTCATAATCTTATTTATCATGTTATTTGTAGAGATGTTTCCCTTCCCCATCCTCTGTAATAGAGCATTTGCTACTTGAAGTGAGATAGACTTGCAAGTGCATGTTGATAGATTGCAAAACGCTTTGTCTTTCCTTGCTTTGCCTGGGATTCTTGTGTTCTGTTGGATAGAGCATTGTATCACTATTAACAAAGGATGTATCCTTGTATGGGATTTTTTAAATGGTGGTTTTAGTTGCAGAGATTCCAGATTTAGTATGACAAAAATGGATCTCCAGGACTTATAAATTATTGTGGACAAGTCACTTCACCACTTGGCCTCAGTATTCTTATTTCTAAAATAACTGGCAGGTGTTGTTCTTGGTAAGTCTAAGTTCTTATCGCTGTAAAAATGTGAGTATTTATTTCTATATCAAATGGAAGCTCCATGGTGGTATGTCCTCATGTGACCCACCTATATATATATATATGCTTGAAAGATGAGGATATTTAATAACAGTTACCATAGACTGATGGTAATGGATGATGTAAAATTTCATGCATAACATTGATAAAGTATATAAAATAATAAACATAATTGCCTGTTTGATTTAATTATTTTGAGAGGAAATTTTATTTTAAAATTTATTTTTCATTAAGTAAAATTTAAGTTTTTGATTTATTCAGTACAAAAATCTCATTTCAAATACTGATCAATTAGTTTCATGTTGTGTCACCAAGCTAGTTTATAGCTTCTAGAATTATTTCACTTTAAACATTCAACACAATGGCTTCCTTTTCTTTCCCTTTGTCCCATTGTTTTGTCCCTGTAGATATTCCAGAGTCCAAATGACTACAAAGCTCACAGATCAGCCTATCGGTTTCCACCATCAACTGATGTCATCACTGAGGCATGTACCAAAGTCACTGCTGTCTGTATCAACCCAGGAACTCTTGAACACTCAAAACTCCCCCTAGAAAGATTTCAACACAGACAGGTAACGTTTGTGACAATAGTGCCTTCTCAATGTTGCCGTCATGACAGTGCTTCAGTATTAACTTGAATCTTCTGTTGTTTGTTTGTTTAATGGAATAGGTGGGAAAGCAATGCTCAAGTGGAGCATATGGTGTAAACTCACTGCTCCGTAACGTGGGGAGAGTGCTATGTGGGGATCTGCCGCCCCCTCCAACCTGGAGCCAGCCTCTGAGTCCTTCCTTTAGCCTTTTGGACTCTGATGTCTTTTTTTTTGTTTTTTAAACTCTTTATTGTTGAACATTTTCAATATACACAAAAGTAGAAAGGATAGTGTAAAATAACCCCATATACACATCATTTAGCTTCAACAATTATCAACATTTTTGCATCTTGTGTTATCTACCCCTTTCCACACACATCGTCATTTCACTTGCTTACACTCAGATGCTTCTTTATCAGGTAAGAACGTTTTAGGTAACATAACCACCTTCCTGTTGTTACACTTAATAAAATGAACAGCAATCCCTTAATGTCATCTAATATCCAGCCCACATTTAAATTACCCGTAATCTTAAAAATTACAATTGTTTGGTTTTAATCAGGATCCAAAGAAAGTCTACACGTTGCTTTGATTTTTATGTATCTAAGCTTCATACATTATTGAAGCTAAATGATGTGTATATGGTGTTATTTTATACTATCCTGTCTACATTTGTGTAGACTTCTTTAAGTCTGAAATAGTTTTTCTCTTCTCTTTTTTCAGATGTTGTAGATTTGTTGAAGAAACTAGGTGATTTGTCATGTAGAATGCCCTACATTCAGGATTGGGTTGGTTGCTTCTTTGTGGTATCTGTTAACTTGTTCCTTTATCTCCCAAATTTCATCCAAACATGGGTTAAAACTAGAGTATTGATTCGATTGAATATTTTTGGCAAAAAAATTTATATGTGATGCTGTGTACATTTTACTGCATAACAAACATTATACTGCACATAAAGTCTGTTTTCCCACTTTTTGTAACAAATGCTAAGATTGTAGGTTCAGATGGTACCAGGCTTTTACATCCATCATATAATTCCTCATCATCTATTTCATCAAATTGCTTTAGTATCTATTGATAATCTTTGCTTAGATCCATTATTTATAGTGATTTTATAATGAAATCTTTTCCTCTACAGTAATTAGTTAGAATTATTCTGTTAAGAAACACCATTTCATTACCCTGAAGTACAATTTTTTCAAAAAAGGTAGCATAGATACTTTTTTTTTCCATTTTGTTAATTTTCAGAGAAATGAATTGCTACCCTAGCAGCCTCCAGAGGTGACTAATGAAGTTATTTTGTTTTTGTTATTAGAATCATTAAGAGCTTACTGACTTTTATATAGTTGATGTATTTCAATCAACTTTAGTCATTGCTTTCTTATGCTCAAATTTTTCTCTTAATCCAGTGGGAGCTCCTTCAAGTTGGCTGTTGTGTATTTTTCAAATCCCCATTAGTCTTTGGCAGATTCCTTGCTTTCCGGCACAAGATCTAGAATTAGCTGTTTCTTCAAGGGCCCCTGCATTCTTTTACTCAAGAATTCCAATCTTTCTTTAACGCTCCTGGTTCTGATCTTAATGTTTTAAATCTTGACTTAGAAACCTAACTTTGCTCTTTGCTTCTCCATGTTTTTCCCCTTGTGTGTGTGTTTTTTTCCCCCCAGACTCAGCTCCCCCATATTTCTGAGCTCCTGTTATGTTTGCTGTTTTCGCTTCAACTCATGGCATGATCCATGTGACCTCAACCCTGGAAGAAAATTGATATTGCTTGATACCTGACATGCTTTGTGGTAAGGGTGGGTTATACTGACTCTGAATCCATCCTTCCTCTGTTCAATCCTGCTCTGGAGGATCTGTCTGGGGTCTGAGCCCTGGTCCTTGATCCAAAATAATAAAGTATCAACTCAGATACTTTATTCAGATAAAGCATCAAGCCAGAGCTGAGACAGTGTGGAAGGAGGAGTGAGCTTAAAGGGGAGAGGTAAGAGGATGCTCATCTTTGTTTGCAAGGGTAAAATAAAACATTTTAATTTTCAAGGTGAAAGTGATTTTAGATATCATCTAATCCAATACCTTCATTTAATATAGCAGGAAAAATAGCTTCAGGAAGGAAACTTTTGCTGACACTTACATAGCTAGCTAGTGGCTGAGGTAGGACTAGTAACAGGCAAACCAAGAAACTTGCACTAGATCTCATGGGCTTGATATTTAAACCCAAGACTACCTGATACTAAAGCCTGTTCTTTTTCCATTGCCGTGTTGCCTGTCTATTAAATACTAGCAACAAAACATTTGCTGCAGCATCATGATTATCATCAATAGCAGTAAAATTGTGCAGACTTTTATAGCATTTACTAATTGCCAGGTAGTGATATAAGCACTTTATACATAGAACTTATGTATAATCCCCTCAACAACCCCATGAGACAACTTCTATTATTGTCCTTATTTTACAGATGAAGACTCAGAGCAACAGAGTTCAAGTAATTTGCCCAAGGCCACACCACCAGTAAGTGTCAGAGACAGGTTGAAGCCCTGGTCATTTTTGGTTCCAGACTTTATGACCTCCAGCCTCCTCAAATTCAGCCTTTCTCTTGCACAGTACTTTAAAATATAGAAAGAAATTTCACCTCCACTAATCTTTATGTCAGAATTGTAAGCCATGTGTTCTTATTGCAAGCATTTTAAGATGAGGAAACAAAGGCTCAGAGAGGATCAGCAGTTTTCCAAGTGGACATAGTTGGTAGCTGGCAGAAGCTGGATTTTTTTTCAAGATTTCATACTGACAAATTCTGAACTGAAGATTAGAAAAAACACGTGTTCAGCCTAATAACTGAAATGCACATGACTGGTGGGTTTCTAGGGGCCTGCTTAATGGATAAATTTGGGGTATTATCAGGCTTAGAAAGAAAAGAATTTTAATCAGGAGAATTTGGGAGATTACTCATTCTCAGTATGCTATCAACAACCTACCTGTGCATGGGTACTTCTTTGGGGATTTTTTGATATGTGTAGAGTTTTTTGCAAGTTTTGCTTTTAAGTTTTAAATATTCAGACATAAGAATAAGGAAGGTCGATAATTTTGTACATGTTTCCTTACTCAAATAATAGGGAAAGCACAAGACTAACCCTTTCCTGGGATGAAAATGTAGAAATTTAAGTTGATATTTATTATGAAAAAATAATAATATTGAAATTTATGCATTTCTCTGATGAAGCAAATGACAAATAATATAAAAAAGGGGCAATGACCTTCATTTTTCTTGAAATGTTTGGTTTAATTCTTACTACTTTTATTTCAATCTTTTTTAGGTGACACAAAATATTTCCAGTAACTGGTCTATGTGGAAAATCTTCCTTATTTGTCTCTTAACCAGTGTAATAACCACAACAATCAGAGTGCGCATAGTATATCTGGTCAATAAAGGGGGAAATAAAATTTCTCCCATTATTATCCATACCCCTCCAGATGGTGGGGAACCTATTATAATAATTTCGGGAACAACCTCATCTCCTACTTCTCAACCTGCAGAGACCAAGAATGACAACAGAAGTGACTACTATGACCACAGCAAATGTACTTTTTACCACCACAGCAGACAACTCTACCACTTCAACTGAACCTATTGCCATAAAGCCCACAATCATCACTTCACTTGAACCTACAAATGACAACCTACAATCACAATCACCACCACCTCCACCTCCCCTGAAGTTACTACTAGAATGGAAACTACCACTGTCTCTTCAACTGAACCTACTACCATTATGGACACTACCACCATTCCAACCAAATCTACCACTTCACTTGAGCCATACTACCACCACCACAGCTGTAACTATGTCAGCAGAAGCTCTATCTACCACTATTTCAACAGAACTTGCAACAACAACCACTTCAATGGAACATACAACTCCTGAATCTACAACCACCATGACTTCTTCTGAACCTTCTGCAATAGCTCCCTCACTTCAAGTGAATCTCTAAGTATTACCACTTCAGTTGATCTGAGAACCCTTTTGGCCACAGGTACTTCAAGTGAACTTACAGTCACAACAGAAATGATCACTTCTGAATCTGAAAACAATACAATTTCTACTGAACCTACTGCTATTACAACTATCATAACCCCTTCATTGGAAATGACAGCTATTATGATCAATACAACCTCATCCACTGAACCTAAAAACCCTACAGTTTCTACTGAACGAACTACTGTTACAGCTGTAATAACCACTTCAGCAGAAACTACAAACCAAACAGCCCAAAATTCTACTTCTGCTGAACTCTCAACCACAATACCAACTGTCATTCAACTGAAATTAAACCTCCAACCAATTTCACTGAACTGACAAATATAAAAGTCACTACCACTTAAACTGAATCTACAAATAATACTATATGTACAGTTACAAAAGGGCCACAATTTCAATCACATTTATAACCATTCATACTTTTTTTCAGAAACAATTGTCCAAAAGAACCCAGTAGCTGTTCAACAGAATTTATAGTACTTCAAATGAACCTACAGTTCCCATAGCTACAATCATTATAACTGAAGCTATACCCATACCCCCATGGGAACGAGTACTTAGCTGAACTTACAACCACCACCATCCTACTATCATGATGGCCCCCACCACTGTCATTTTATCTCAACCCTCTATTGCCAGTACTTACAATGAACCTATAATTTTAAATTAATTTACATCCACATCAGCTACCACCATTTATTCAGTTAAACTTAACTCTTATAATACAGCCACCTCCATATCATGCATTCATTCTGTCCCATATTTGCCACTGCTCCTAGTTAACTGAAATGAGAACTAACTAACATCTAGGTTAACAAAGGCTACAACTACCATGGCTACCACTTCCAGTGAACCAACAGTCAAAATAGGCTCTCATTACTATTTTAGCTGAACCTAAAACACCATGTATTCTGCACAGTCTTCTACCACAAAAGACATTACCATAATTTCAGTTGAAGCTATAACTACCACTATTTCACTAAGCTTACACATGTCACAAAGCCAATACATCAGCTGAACTTACAGCTACCATGAGAAATAATGCAATGATTTATCTGAAGTGGTGGCAGTAGTTGTGTTAGTGTAGACTCAACTGATGTGATGTTTTAAGTTGAGCCTAAAACTACCACAATTAACAACTACCATTTCAGGTGGATTGGGTACCATAACTGTTCCCGCCAGTACTTTGAAAAAACCAAAAAAGCAATAAATAAATAAATAAACAACAAAAAATACGAAAACAACCAAAAAAGTGTAACACGACAGTGATTTCTTCAAAGCAAATTTGTTTTTAATTACCGTCTCTAATTATCCCATTATCTAATCACCCTCACTATCGCTCATCCTACTGAGCTTATACCTGTAATTAGTACTGTAGGTGATTCTGTAACCAACGGCAGTACTTCATTGTAACCTTGTCACCATCTCAAAGACAACAGTCTAGTCCAGCACCAATGCTTCATCATTATAAAGACATAAAACCCACTTCAACTCTCTACTTATCTCTATACCCATTAGACTTCCATTTCACTTGAACTGAAGTTTTACTTAAAAAATCTCAGTTTTGGAATTCTCTGAATAATTCCTTGTTCTTTAGATTTGATTTTGGAACCATGCAAATGTTTTACATGATTATATATAAAATTATGTAAAAATGGAAAAAGCAATCCCTAAAAATCAAGGGCAAAATAAGATAGATAAACCTGCTGGTGTATTGAGTTGATGGCTTAATGATGCAGATGGTATTCTTTTAAGTGTTTTGAAAATATAATAATTTTGCTATATATCTCAAAGAGATCTATCTAACAACAGAAAAAAATATAATAATCTTAATCCTTTTCAGTAGCCATGGTTTTGGTCATTGCTGATACTATTTTTCTAAAACTATTATATGTATCATAGGACAAAACAAATAAGCATTGCCATTAAGAACAAAGATTTTCATCATTAAGAGGAAAAGATTCAAAGTAGAATCAAAGAAGTTAGAAAAATTTTCAGTGTTCTTGAAGATTAAGATCATTTAATTTTCATAGAAAATGAATCTAGTTTTTAAGAAAAAGCCTTGTCTAAGAAATGTGTGATAAAATTTCATGGTAAAATCACTATTAATATTTGTCGATATATATTATGTGCTTAAAGAATAGACTTTCAATATAGAAATACTTAGAATAAGCACCATAACAATTTTACTTATATATTTTTTCTGTGGATGAAAATATGTCATTATTTTCCCAGTTTTAATCCCTCTTTTCCCCAGCAGTAACCATCATCCTAGAATAGTTCAAATTATTTTCACATTGTCCTTTTGACAAGACATTTGCTTTTTTCCAGTCTTTGGCTATCTTCAATAAAGCATCTATGAACATCCTATTACATGTCTTTTTTGGATCTATCACTCATTTCTCTTTGGCATATACCTATGAGTGTCTTATTGTGTCATAGGGTAAATGTATGTATAGTTTTAATTATCTAAGTATAATTTTTACATTATTTTCTTGCTCAAGATGCTGCTGTTTGAGTTACCATTTCTAGATAAAATATAAAAGGTCCCATACTGTCACTTAATATCTCTTTAAATGTAATTATTTGATATCATGCCCTTCTGTTGCCAAGATAACCTCACTATGTACCTAGGCCGTCTCTATCAATCTCTGTCCTTCCTTGTTTCTTTCTGTCCTTCTTCAGTGCCCTCCTTTTACTTGTCTACCAGCTTGTCTGACAAAACCTTTAAGAACTGAATCAGAATTTGCCTCCTACATGCCATAGCCAGCTTCAAGCCATTTCTTAATTTTTTTAACAACATCAATTAAGACCTGTTTATTCTCAATCCCATTTTACTCTTCCTGCCTGAATCACCCCCAGGTCCCTCAACTCAATCTACTGAAACTTCCCTGACCCAACATAGCACTCTAGTTCCTTCCTCAATCCCAACCTAACCATAATTGAAAAAGGAGTTATATTTATCATGCTACCATGGTAAATCCCAAGATATACCACCAGGGTCTTACTGGTGTTCCTTATTTGCCTTTATTCTCCACAATAGATTTAATCTAAATGTCTTTCCCTATTCCTCCACCTATCATTTTCCCTTTTAGCACAGAGTGATGAATAGTCAATGGAGTTGGTAGTCTAAAAATAACTTGAAATTAAAAAGTGTTTCTTACAGCATTCATATCCCACCAGATAGATGGAAATAATAATCTTTCATGTGTGGAGGTATAATGAGAATTAGACTTTTATCACAGTGGTACACCCACTGGTAAAGCCTAAACATCTTTTCATAGAAAATTTTAGTAATATTAATGGCAACTGCACTTCCCAGGGGTACCAACCACTAAGGGTGAACCAGTGACATTTTATAGCAACCAGAGCAATTCTTTTTGCTACCACTGACACATGTTTTTTAAAAAACCATTTAAGTACTAGACTTTAATAACAGTCAAATGACCAATTTTAGTCTTTTAAGAAATAGTGTTTTTTTTAATAGTAATAAAAATAAGGAGGACCATTGGAATTGCCTTCCAATGTTTAAAAGCTGTTATTTGGAAGAAAAGTTATTTATTTTGTCTTTAGAAAAAAGAACCAGGGAAAAATCAGTTAACGTCACCAGGAGGAATATTTTGACACAACATAAGGAAAAATTATCTGACAATGAGTGTCATCAGAATATGGAATGCCAAAATTCTATAAAAATTTTGAACTCCAGTCATTGACAGTGATCATAAGAAACTGAATGATACAGTTGACCTTGATGCAATGGAGGATATAATTAGATATTTGGGTCTTATTTTTCATTTCATACATATAAATTTATAAATAACAAAAGAACATTAACCTTGCTGTGTCAAAATATTACAATTTAAACAAGCCTTGAAAGATATTCTAAATCTCAGTGTGTCATTTATTGATGAGGTGACCATATATCCTGGTTTTCCCAGGACAGTCTCCGATTACACCTATTGGGCCATAATAATTATTAATAATGAATCCTTTCACCTCAAAAATGTCTGGGTTTGTGTGTTGTGTGATGGTTTGGAGGTTGTATGTACCCCAGAAAAGGTCATGTTCTCTTACTCCATTCCTGTGGGTATAGACCTATTTTAGATGGGACCTTTTTTTTTACATTTTTTATTGTGAAATACAAGATATATGCAGAAAAATGATAATTTCAAAGTACAATTTAATAAGTAATTAGAGAGCAAATTCCAAATTAGCTTCCAATAAGTCTTTGTTGAGTGAATCTGATATTTGTTGAGTAAATAAAAGACAACATTGTCTCAGTAAAAACATTTGCAATTTTTTAAGCCAACACAAATTGAGATCTAGAATATTTTGAAATGGAAAAAAAAATCACTGAACTGCAACTGAACTTATGTTTTTCAGTTGATTAAGTTTCTACTTTGATTAGTGCTACTAATTGTAGTACTAGTATTCCTTGAATAACTTTTGATTGGTTTTACTTTGGTGAAAGGATACTCTTATCTAGATAATAGAAGCAGAACTATGAAAAATAAAATGGAAACATTTATTTTATGATAATCCTATACAAAATACAATATAGAAGTATAATGTATCTGATTTAAAATAATCATATGCAAACTATGAATAACAGCAACGAGGCTAAGCTTTTCAAATGTGATATCTGACTAGTTAATTACTTTATCAATTATACAACAAAATATGATGAATATAATAATCCCTTTGTTAAAAAAAAATTCCTATATATAAGAAAGCTCAAGCTTCCATGCTGGTTGTCTGCATAGAAATAGAGCAAAGAGGGCTACACAGATGTTTTTATTATCATCATAATGACTATGGTCAAATTTTGTCCATGGAAGTACATGATATGGATAAAATAATTTTTAAAAAGTCAGTATCGACTTTTTAAGGCAAAGTGGTACTCACTCACTATTAATAGATGACTCTAAATGAGCCCAGTGCTAACAAACTTGGCCAGTGAAAAACAAAATAGCAGTCGCCCTCAGTTTAATATTTTTTGGCTAAAATATCTGCTGAAAGTAAAGAGCTTTCATGGGGGAGTCTGATATACAGTGATAAATACCCATACATATTTTTGTACGTATTCTATTCCAATTAGTTTGTTATATGGAATAACAAATGCACAAGAAATATGGGGTCATTTTGGAAAACAAAATATTTGAATACCACTATACATGATTTTACATAAAAATTGATTTTTAAGTATTCAGTTTTATGTTTTCTTTCACACTTTGTAACTGTGTCATTTAAGGATTTTGAAAGTGGGAATTAAAAGTTTCTGCACAAGTGACAGAATGACGTACTCCTCTCCGGGCTATTGAATAACATAGAAGTACAATCAAATGCTTGCGGAATACCATTGCTCTATGTTATGAAGCCCCAGTGCCAAATTATGATGTGTATCTCAGTATTGTTGTAAGGCAGTATTTTTAATTAGGATACAAATTTAACTTCAGTGGCAGAGGTCCAAAGTAATAGTGACAAACAAAATGAAACTCTATTGACCCTTTGAAAACATTTGGACTGCTCTTGAGTTTTGCTCTATGAATTGGTCCAGCCTCTTTTGCATCTTGTCTCCTATTGCTCCACCACCTTTAGGGTGTTGTCCTTAAACACATGGTCTGAGATTGTGCTCCACCTCATCTTCATTCCAGTTGTGAAGAAGTGAAAGAAGGAGAGGGACATATGCCCTTCCCTTCCAAGTAAAGTGTTCACTCTGAAGTTACTAACATGAACCACACTAATATCCATTACACAGAACTTAGTCATACAGTCACACCTAGCATCAAAGGGGCTGGCAAATGTGGTCTTTATTCTGGGTGTCCATGTGGCCAGTTAATATGTGGGTTCTCTTACAATGAGAATGAAGGGAAGAATGGTTATTTAGGATAACTTCTATTTTTTAAATTTGTAGCCAGAATTTGAAGATAATCCACTTAATTTCTATTCTCATTAAAGTACATATATTTTGTTGGTTAATGGTGACATTGATTTTTCAGTTAAATTCAATGTTCATGTTCATTACTATTGAAGTTTTCTGTCACTTGGGCCCCATATAGCCCCCTAGCCCAGAAGCTACACAGTGGCTCATGGGCTTAATTTTTATTGCTGAATGAGCATCATGTTTTTATTGCTCCTTGGAAGAAATCCTTTCCCTGTCTTCCCCTTGTTTCCACAGATTTTTTTGTGCTTGTTATGTTCTAGAGCAGGATTTCTCAACCTCAACACTACTGATATTTTGGGTTAGACAATTCTTTGCTGTCAGGCTGTTCTGTGTATTGCAGGATGTTTTCTAACATCCCTTGCCTCTGTCTACTAGATGCCAGTAGCAATCCCTCTTCCAATTGTTGACAACTAAAAATGTCTATAGATGTTGGTAAATGTCCCCTAGGGGGCAAAAGCACCCCGGTTGAGGAATCATTCGCTCTTTAAGAGGCTTCAGGTTATTGTTTTGCTTCCATTTGTTCCAGTAGAATTCCTTAAGCTAAAGTTGAATAAATTCTTGAGTGTTTTTGCAAAGGTCATACATTTTTTCTTTTAAAGTCAAAACCAGTGTATATAATATAATGTTCCAATAGGGCAGGGATGTATTCTTTTGTATGCCATTGAACACTTAGCAATTAGCACAATGCATGGAATTAAAATACATTTTTAATGAATAAAATATTTTTAAAAAGTTAACCATTTCTAAGCTGAAGGAAAATTAGATTTATTAAAACGTGTCATTTGAAAGATATTTAGTGAGTCCGTCTCATGTATTATAAATATTTACACTTGAGATTTGCTCGGACTTTGATGTACATATGAATTATCTCAGTTTCTGGCCAAAATCCCTAACCTCAGACCCAAACCCAGATCCACTAAGTCTGGGACAAGAGCAGAATTCACTGAAAGCAATTGCTACCCGAGATCTTCTGCAATACTGAGACCTTAATCCTTGCTTTTCTTTGATTTGCTAATGACTGCTATTGATGTCTACTGAAATGTCTACCTTTCTATGTATCTTCCATGAACTAGGCAACAGGAGTGGGAACTGGACTAAAAGACGTGGGATTCCTTCAACATGACTCCACAGTGCACGGGTTTTGTCAGTTTTCCTCCCTAGCTTCGGATTCCTCATCTGGGAATTCTCCTTCAAATCTGTTAATGGTTGATTATCTTTCGCTTAACCATAATGAGTGAACATGCAATATGTTGTTGTATGTAAGGATCACTGATTTTAAAATTATATATGTGTGTACTTCTTTATTTATTACTGTGTAGTATTCCATTATATGAATGTACCACAATTTATTTCTCCATTACGGGCATTTGAAACATGTCAAATTTTCAGTTATTATGAATAAAATTGTCCTATGAAAATTTTATACCTTTTTTGACATACATACTCAGTTTCTTGGGTCTATATGTAGAAATTGAATCTATAGGTCATAGGAAAGGTGTATCTATAGCTGAAGTAGAAATTGCCAAACAGCTTTCCAAAGTGGTTGTATCATTTTTCACTCCCACTGGCAATGTATGAGAGTTCCAATTAATCCATATCCTCACCAACACATGGTAATGTCAGCCTTTTAATTTTAGCCTGTCATGGATGATTTTGATCTGACAAGTTGGATGGATATCTGGGCAGTGAGTATTAATGACACAGGCATTTTTACAAAAGAACAAAACTATTTTACCTTGATTGTGTCATTTGTATGAGGTTATTTTTGATTACTTAAGTTTATCAGATAAATTTATTTGAAAACTTAAAAATTATTCTAATATCATTCTTGACAAAAAACTTTTTTGGTAGTTTTATATAGGGTTTCGTTGGACACATGTGTTTGATCCTGTTGGATGGCTTTTCAGTTCAGTAATTGTCTGTTATTTCTTAGCTCTTACAAATTCCTGGTCAATAAGGATATTTCTACCAATGGAAGAAAGGAGGTTGTTTTTGAGGTAAAATGGAAGTATTGGAAAGAAATACTTGCTCATTTACCCTTGAACTATTACTTTCAAGGTGCCAAATGTGCCTTTACAATGAAGTTTATATTTTTCTACAGGAGAAAAGAAAGTTGCTAAATACATTAGAAGCTGTTGATTTATCATATTCTGTTGCTCTCACTTTAGAAAACAGAGACTTGGGCCTTAAGAAAGTGTGTCCTAGGGGATTTCCTTTTGCTAAATGCGGGGGAGTAGGACTAGGCATTTCAGAGCGTTTGGGGCAGCTTGAGAAGGTCAAGGCCAGACGCTCAGTAGTGGTACCAATAAGGGGAGAGGATGGTTATCTTTCAGAAAGTAAGCAACTGGAAACTTCACCTTCTTCAGAATTCTATCACGGAATAATGGTGTCTGAGGGACAATGACAAAAGGAGAAAGAAGGAAATATTATGTAAGGTTGGCATAGTTTGCTTCTGCTAGGTGGGCCACCGAATGGTAGGTCTCCGAGGCTGGGATTGGTTTTCTGGGTTCTTGTTATAATCAACTAATTCCTTACCTCTGACTCTAAGGTGGGTCCTCTGCTAGGAATGCTATTTAATGTTTAGTTTGATCAACACCTGCACTGATGCATCATAGTCAATCTTCCATCACTCAACTAAAATATTACTCAAGGTCATTGCAGATGTAAGGTGCAATGTTCAAAAAGAAAAATGCTCCAACTCAAGAATGGAGAGAAAATGTGGGAAATATGTGGTAAATATTGAACGTCCTGGAAACCAGCCAGTGAATATTTGTTATTCCATTTTTATATCTTGCCTATGTGAATTTTGTTTCTGGTCTTAATAGAAAACCCTAATACTTTTTCTTATAATATCAAATAAAGTTCTTATATCCTTTACAAAAAAGAATGTATAATTATAATTACTAAGGAAAGCCCATTTATTATCTTTTCTACTACTATCTGTAAATCAGGCATCTCTGTGTTCCCCTGAGTTGAAGCTAGTCTGTGGGCTGTGTCCCTGGTGGTTTGTCCAGAGACCTGCTTATCCCAGCCACGCAGGTGCTCTGTGACTAAGGCCTTGTGGATGCTTTTGGTGATGTGCTCTGACTTAGTAGCAGCCTTCCTTGGCAGTCATATGGGTTGCATATGGGTTATGGGGCAGCATATGGGTTATGGAGCAGCTGTTCCACCTTGTCTTCATGAAAGGACCTAGTGTAGTGCCTTGGGTGGTCATATCTGTAGTGGGCTGGGGGCCGGCAGGAGGGATTGACACTGTACTGTCCTTTGGTGTCATGGTCATAGACATAGCCGCTACTGTAATAAAGATCACACTCTCCATATGGTGGGGACCTAGCAATATAGTACCTGCAAGAGGGTTGCTCCTGACTCTTAGAGTTAGACGCTATTCCTCAAACTATCCTTTTGTGCTAGGTTGGGCATGCTTCCTGAATTTGAAGTAGAAACCTTCTGTTTCTTGGACCTTCCCTGACCCCCGACACGTGTCCAGGGTCTGGGTGTTGTAATACGGGACGGTAATTGACATCACACGGAAATATTCCATGCTCGACTGGCTGGTGTAAGGAAGACCCGTCATCAAGGATTTCAATGCTGATGCTTCTTTGGGATTTGGAGAGGGAGAAAACAGGCTTGTCATTATCCATCCTAGAAAGGATGTGGGCCTGGGACGTGAGGCTTCCACTCCATTGGCGGTGGTGCTGAGATGAAGATTCGGGCTCCAAGTGGCTGCTGCTGTAGGTGTTTTGGGTGAGAAAGGTGTGGTGGGCATGATTCTGCCTCCCTGTGGCAGCCTCTCTGGGGTTTTGTAAGGGCTGCTGTGTTTCCATAACATTTCTCTGGACTACCTGGTATCCCCAAACTGTTCATTGATGGCAGCTTCTGAATTGGATTCACTCAATACCAAGAGACTGGGGGAGAGAATTCTTGGAGAGTAAGTCACTGAATTTGATTGCTGCCCGGCAAGAGTGAAGGAGTCGTTAGGATCATTATAGGTGGTAGTATTGGACAAGGAGCTAGTCTCTGATGGGATTATGTCTTCTGGTAAGATGACTGTTGCTTTCTGGATGGGTTTCTTTCCACACCTAATTCTGTATACATCTATTGCATTTTCAGTCTCTTGGAGCATTCTCACTATATCCATGTAATCTTGCTTTCGTTTTTCTTTCCAGTTTTACAAAGGTCTGGCTCATTGGGAAGTTTTTCTTTGCAGCTTCAACCAGCTTTTGCTGTATTAGGATATTACTCTCCAGTTCTTGCAAAGCAGGATCCTCTTCACTCGGCAGCAAGTTATCATATAATTTGAATTCAGTACCTACACATCTGCTGACCTGAGGAGGGTTCTCTTCTCACCTATATTCAGTGGATACTCCTTTGGCATTTTGCCAGTGAGCTCAGCCTCCCACCATCAGATCTTCTTAAGCACTTCGACTTTTTTGAAGAGTTTTTCTTGCAACAGTTTTTCCTTCTTGAGTTCAAGGATTTTCCTCTCTCTTTTGCCCCTCACTAATCTCTGAGTTTTGAGAAACCATGGAGATTAGACTGCCATTGCTTGCCATGATGAACTGACTTTTTCCCTCCAGGCTCACCAGTTTGGAGACCTTGGTGTTCCTGTCTCCACCAAATCCATGGCAATATCATCTCAACTCCATGCTGAAGGAATTTTTTCTTTGCTTTGCTTCTGATCCAGGTAAAGCTGATGCTGACTAATTGCCATTACCCAGAAGGACTTGATGAGAGAAGAGTTTGCAGACCACGTTTGCACAAAGAGGCCACTTTGCTGAAAGGTTCTTCTTGACACTGAAATCCTTTGCAGATCTTGAACTTGAACAGCAGCTTTTTTTCTCATAGAAACACAAGTGCTACAGCTGTTTCCATTGGAATAATTTCTGAGGCTCTACCTTATCTTGTAAATCATACTGGCTGATTCCTTTATAGCTGACTCCAAGCCACCAAGGAATTCCTTGTTTATCCTTTACTGCATAGTAATGGACTCTGTAAGCTGGTAGAGCATCTACTATTTTCATGTACTGGACCACTGCTTGACCTTGAGTCAGACCTTTGATTTTCAAATAATGCTCAACTACTGTGTCCTCACAATAAGCAAGGGATGGATATTCCTTCAGAGTTTGGGTTGGAAAGGCTGGTAGTGACTTTAAATCTTTTCTGCCCTGCAGTGAGGTGGTGAGAGACCTAGAGGACCAGAGGCTGGTTGACTCCTGGCTGGCTGGGGCACCAGAGGGGGAAGAAGGGGAGAATTGGAAATCTGGGGCTACATTTTGTTTTGAAACAAAAAATGATAGACTTTTTTGTTCTTACAAAAGTGTTGTTTCAAATAATGATCTTTCACTAACTATGTCAGGACATACTGATAGGAAAACTTTTCTTTCCATCAAGGGCTATTTGGAACATGGGGATAAAATATAAGTTCCTACGTTAAAATATAGATGATATTTTTGGAATAATCTTACTTGAGAAGTTGCTTGAGAAAACCTAACTGATTTTCTGTTTCTTTTTCCCCAGTTGTTTTCTTCTTATGGCCATTGTCAAGTCCACATGATCATGAAGCACACAGTTCTTCATGTCAGTTGCCACCATCAACTGATGTCACTGGTGATGCTGGCACCGATGTCTGTGTTGCCTGTATCAACCCAGAAACACTTGGATGCTCATGGTGCCCAAAGAGAGAATTGTTTTACGGAAAGGTAATGTTTGGAGCTGCGTTGTTTCCCTAGGCTTAACCTCCATAGCAGTACTCTTTTTTTTTAAATGCAATTTTATTGAGATATATTCACATACCAGAAAATCATCCAAAGTGTACAATCAATGGTTCACAGTATCATCTTACTATTATCATGCATAGTTGTGCATTCATCACCACAATCAATTTTTGATCTGTTTCATTACTCCAAAAAAAAAAAAAAAGAATAAAAATAGAAAAAGAACACCCAAAACATCCCATACCCCTTATCCCCCCTATTATTTATTTATTTATTCTCTTTGTTTTCTTATTCATCTGCCCATACACTGGATAAAGGGAGTGTGAGCTACAAGATTTTCACAATCACAAGGTCACACAATATAAGCTATTTAGTTATACAATCATCTTCAAGAATCAAGGCTACTGGATTACAGTTCACCAGTTTCAGGTGTTTCCTTCTAGTTATTCCAATACACTAAAAACTATAAAGGAATATCTATATAATGCATAAGAATAACCTCCAGAATGACTTCTCGACTCTAATTGAAATCTCTCCACTGAAACTCTATTCTGTTTCATTTCTTTTCTCCTTTTTTTGTCTAGCAATAGCTTTTGCAATCCCACAATGCCAGGGCCAGGCTCATCACTGGAAGTCATGTCCCTTGTTGCCAGGGAGACTTACACCCCTGGGAGTTATGTCCCACATAGCAGGGAAGGCAGTGAGTTTACCTGCAGAGCTGGCTTAGAGACAGAGGTCACATCTGAGCAACAAAGAGGTTCTCTGGGGATGACTCTTAGGCACAATTTTAAGTAGGCTTAGCTTCTCCTTTGCAGGAATACGTTTCATAAGGGCAAGACCCAAGATCTAGGGCTTGGCCTATTAAATTGGTAGTCCCTGATATTTGTGAGAATATCAGGAATTCCCAGGTGGGGAAGTTTAATATTCCCCCACCACCACTAGTCCCTCAAGGGGGCTTTAAAAATACTTTTTATTCTCTGCCAAAATTGCTCTGGGATGAACCGGGGCATCACACTAACCCATACAAACCAACAAGATCACACTTCCTATTCAAGGTTCCATGTGATTATGGTGTTTGAAGAACTGACCATAGAAGTTATATTAGACAGTGTGCTACAGAAGATAAAAATTTTACGCCAATAACATCTCTTCCTTTGGTCTTACACAAAAGTTGAGGTAAAATACCATCAGTATCATCCTTTACCCTTTAGTCTGATTTGCCTTAGTCCTAACCTGATCAGCTTCATTCATATCTCTAACTGAAGTCTGATCTCTTTTTCAGCTTTTTTAACAGTCACAGCAGTACTCTTGGTGCAGCATTTCTGTGGGAAAATATTTAATAATTAATTCATTATCAGTTCAAGTCACTGAAAGGGAAATGAAGAGAAGTAGCTTTGTGAGGCCCTACCTTCAAGGAGCCATGTTCTTGTTGGAAAGACCAAAGCATAAGTACACAGCTAGACACTAATATGAAAATAAAATATCCTTCCTGGCAGTGAAGGACCTGACTCAGGTGGAAGACAATATCATGTGTTATTGCTCAGGGCCCTGGGTGGGTGGCTGATCCACACTGTCCTTTCCTTCCAGCCTTTGAGCCTGACCGTGGCCCTTCCTTCAGTCCCCTGTCTTGGTGTGGTGACTGGGGTCAGATCTGTGTTCCTGACCACATAGTCACCTCAACCTTGTGGCCTTATCTCTGCATCCTCACTCCTAGGAAGACACCTAAGTTTGAACAATTGCTGATGGTTTGTGACTGTTTAGTTGGGTGCCCTGGGCTCTAGCCTTCACCCTTCCACCCGTGATTGGAGGCTTTATAAAAAGAGTCTGAGCTTAATTCTTGATACAAAATAAGAGACTCTTATTTTATATGTCTGAGAGAAAAGTGAAGAATGAAACACCTTTACTGGGTGCGGTTACTTAGAATGATTCTTCTTTTTGTGGGGGTAAATCAAATCTTATTAGTCATTGAAGAGAAAATTGTAGTTACCATCCGGACTCAACATATTATTTAACAAATGGGGGAGAAAAAGTCCTGGAAGGTTCACATATTTGCAAGAGTTCACGTAGCTAGTTAGTTAGGCACAGCCTAAGAACTCAGTTCTGTTGCAAGGTTCCAAACTGCCTGACCTTCATGTAGCTTCTGGTTTTTTTCCATATCTCCAAGGGGTATCACAGGCTGCCCTCCTGTGCGTTGGGAGGGAAGCCTTTATTTTCCTCCTCCTTCAAGCTTCCTTTAGTCAAAGGAAGCCTTGTGGTACCATAGGTGACGCCTGGTGCCCATGGGTGCCCCTGGTTTCTTTGGTCTTGGTGCCAAATATCTGGTTCTTATCCTGGCTGCCCGAGAGCTGCCACCCTGGACACTCAGACTGGGCTTCCCTACCAGGACTCAGGCCCACATTTTCTAGCAAAATATATAGCCCATCCCTTTCAAAGAAATCAGTGTTATGCTCCCCTCACTTACAGCTTGAGCTCAGTCATGAAAGGAGGGGTGATAATGAGTATATCAGTAATCAGACTCAGTTTTCAAAATGAAGTGATGGTATTGCACTGAGCACCATATATACATTATTCTCCTAGTTAATCCTTTCAGTGATCCTTTGATATAATTATATCTTTTCTTATGAAAAAAATTGAGGCTTAGTACATTAAGGAAATTGCCAGGTATCAGCCTGTTTGTAAGAGTCAGACATAAAATTCAGCGCCAAATCTTCCAGAATTCTTTTGAATCCAGAGCTCTTAATAACCATGGTCCACCATTTCTGGTAAAAAACAAAAATAAACAAACAAAAAATTAAATTAAAAAATAAAATTGCAATCTCTTTTTAATCCCCCCACCCCTACCCCAAAGACTACTGTGGTAGATATTATTCACCACCTTAGAGATAAGGAAACTTGAGGCTCAGAGGCGTTAATAAACTTGTTCTAGACTGCAGAGGATTGGGATTTGAACTCAAGTTTTTCTGATTCTAAAGCTCATACTTTTTTCCATGTCATTCTGTCTGTCCAATAATACTGACAAACAATATTTGCTGCATCATCATCTTCATCATCACCACAGATTCTTTTCTAGCTTTTACTACATGGGAAGCTGTGTTCTAAGCACTCTGCTCATGTATCTCATTTAAGCCTCACAAAACCCTATGGGGCAGGTTCTACAATTACCCCTACTGTATGAGGAGGACTCACAGGATCAGGGACTTTATGTAAATTGCCCAGGTCACACAACAGTCCAGCTTCAGCATCTGTCATCTATTCAGCCTCACAGTGGCACAGCACCTTACATATTACAAAGCTATTTTATTTATGCTAATCTTTATGTTAGTCTCATAAGTCAACATCTTACAGAGAAGGAAATAGTTGCTCAGAAAAGATAATTACTTCTCCAAATACAAATAGCCAGTAGGCTCTGGATCCAATAAGGGTAAGCCAATGCCAGATTGCATGCTGCCAGAGAGAAATCCAAGCTGACATTTTAGCCAAAGAATGTGTCAGGACCGATAATTAATCCTTTAAAAATGCCTGATGCTAAAAGGCTTCTAGGGAGCCTATTAATGGGGACTTTCACGTATTGTCAGGATCAGAAAGGAGGGGAATTTGAGCATTCTTGTAGTATTCCTCAGATGTAGATAGTCCCCCTCATGTGCCCTGAAGTGGTGGAGTAAGAAACCAACACATCCAATGAGCCCACAACTAGCACAGAACTGTCCTCACTTCCGGTGAATCTGTTGTAGTAAGTGCTGACACCACCGCTCTCAAACTACAATATTAAAATGGCCTCCTCCACAACAGCCAGACCTTTAATTACTACCTTAATTATGTTAATTTTAATCACCTCCACAGTCACTCGGACTCTAAACTTGTATCTACAAATGCTATCATAGGTGAGTTTTGGCCAACAGAAATACTTCTTTAGAGCTTGTAGCAATGACACTAAAACTACTCCAAGATTTACAATTTAGCCCATCACCGATGCACCACAATGACATCCAAATCCACCTCAAAATCTACATTTAAGTCTTCTATACCTTTTAGATCTCCATTTTGTTGGGGCTAATATTATATTTTGTAAGAGTATGGCAATTTCTCTCAAATTTCAGATCATGTAATTTTCCTAGAAATTGATTCAAGCCTAGGGGCCACTCTAAGAAATTTGATTGAGTTTAACAGAGGAATCCTTATTAATATTTACTGGTATTTATCGCAAATACTATTTTTGCTTTTATAAAGTTAAATGGTCCATCTTATGGAGATGAAGTCTTTCTACTGTTCAGAACATTTTGTTCTTTGGTTTACTAATTTTCTCTGTATTGAACTGTGAGCATGTTAAATAAACATAGAATGATTTTTAAGTGCCACATTTTATTTTCTTTATGCATGAAATTAATTTATTTTAATCTTTATTCTGGATTATTTTGCCTTTTTTGCACAAGTGCTGGAAGAATTAATTATTTGCTACTATTTCTGTAATTTTAACTCAATTAAACATCAGACATTTTTCAGGTCCCTGTGTTGACCAAAAAACTGAAGAAGATACAGAAGAAGAAATAACATTGTAGGAATAATTTACCAAATTAATTTGGGCACTCTTTATTTAGAATTCCTGGCTAAGAAGCATGTTTAGATTGAGTTTTATGTTGCCTGGGATCTACCCCAGACCTACTGTCTGAGAACCAACAGCAGTAGGCCAGGAGTGTACATTTATAAACACTTTTCACTCTAATATATAGCCAGGTTTAAGGGTCACTTGGCCAAGTAACAAATTACAGAAAGCACTCTGACTTGTTGTTTCCTACTGCTGGGGTTGGTGAAATGGATACAAATTATAAAACATTTTTTAAAACCATCAAAAGAAAAATCAAATTTTAAGACATAAGCAAAACATGAAATAAATTAATAACAACCTAAATCTAATCTGTGCAGAAAGTATTGTTGTGAGGTACAAAATCACATGGCAGGAGTGGGGGGAGGGGAGAACAGGGGAAATGTTTTATCTAGGAGGTAGAAAAAATTATTTTCAAGCAAAAGTTTCTAATATGTATTTTAATAGCTACTATGCTAATAAGAAGCAATTTTAATAGTACTTCCATTTAGCACCACAAGAATCCTTTAAAAGGTTCTGCCACCCCGGTTGGATGTTCTGAGCCCTCTATCATGGGACTTGCCCTTGTGGGGCTCCTTACTGCAAAGGAGAGGCTAAACTTGCATATAATTGTGCCTAAGGGTCTCCCCCGAGTACCTCTTTGTTGCTCAGATGTGGCCCTCTCTCTCTCTAACTGAGCCACCTCGGCAGGTGAACTCCATGCCCTCCCCCCTACATGGGACCTGACTCCCAGGGGTGTAAATCTCCCTGGCAACGCAGGATATGACTCCCAGGGATGAATCTCGACCTGACATCATAGGATTGAGAATTTCTTCTTGACCAAAAGGGGGATGCAAAATGAGACGAAATACTTTCAGTGGCTGAGAGATTTCAAGGGGAGTCAAGGGGTCACTCTGGTGGACATTCTTATGCACTATATAGATAACACCTCTTAGGTTTTAATGTATTGGAATAGCTAGAAGTAAATACCTGAAACTACCAAACTCCAACCCAGTAGTCTGGACTCCTGAAGAAGATTGTATAATAATGTAGATTACAAGGGGTGACAGTGTGATTGTGGAGGCCTTGTGGATCACACTCCATTTGTCTAGTGTGTGGGTGGATCGGTAGAAAAGTGGGGACAAAAACTAAATGACAAATAGGGTGGCATAGGGGTGGATGGTTTGGGTGTTCTTTTTTTACTTTTATTTTTTATTCTTATTCTGATTCTTTCTGATGTAGGGAAAATGTTCAGAAATAGATTGTGGTGATGAATGCATAACTATATGATCATACTGTGAACAGTTGATTGTATACCATGGATGATTGTACGGTAGGTGAATATATTTCAATAAAACTGAATTTATAAAAAAAAAAAAAGGTTCTGCCACCCTCATAATTGTAATAATATGTAAATAAGTATTAAAATTGCATTGAAATCCTTTAATGTAGATTTTATCAGTATAAATTGCTGTTTCACTAATACAAAAGCAATTGAAATGATCCAAGTGATGTATTACAGAAGACATGCCACCTTTACTGTACTTTTATATTTCTAACAAAGAAATAATGGTTTCCAATTTGCAATCCAGTTATTCCTCGGGAAGAGAAATGTGTTAGAATTGACCTGTGCTTGTAAATGAATACAATTTTACCTTTTACAATAACAGTAACATTTCCCCAGACTTACAAATAGTCTGCGCTCAATAAATAATTGTTCAATAAATGGTTGCATTCTTATTTTAGCCTCCAGAACATCTGATCAGTAAAATAATCATTCAATCAATCATTTCTTTGTTTAAAAAAGTCTTTGAAGCGCTACCATGTACTAATTTTACCTTTTACAATAACAGTAACATTTCCCCAGACTTACAAATAGTCTGTGTTCAATAAATAATTGCTCAATAAATGGTTGAATCCTTATTTTAGCCTCCAGAACATCTAATCAGTAAAATAATCATTCAATCAATCATTTCTTTGTTTAAAAAAGTCTTTGAAGCGCTACCATGTACTAAGCATTCTAAGCTTTAGACAGTCACATGTAATGACACATGTCCCACTCCCCCAAAATGCTTATTTCCTCCCCTGGCTGTCTCTTATAATTCCATCCTCTGAGACCCAGATCAACCCCAACTTCTCCACCAAGCCACATTCATCTCCTTTGTGAGCTCTTCCTTCTTTAATCTCACATGCCTTTTATTTCTCACCCTACTCTTAGGTTATCTTGTATTCCATTATTCATGTTTCCATATGTGTTTATTTCCCAACAAAATGATAATCTTGTTTTTGGCAGTGACCTGTGTAATTTTAAACTTTTTTTGTGTGAAAATTTCCCAATATACATTCAAGTACATTTTATCCAGCTTTAACAACCATCAGCAGCTTTTCAAACATGTTTCATTTGCCACTCTCCACTTTTAAATTGCTTGAGCATTTTAAAACAAATCCAGAACATTATGTCAGTTAACCTTTAAATAATTCAGTATGCATCTCAAAATTTTAAGAGGACATTTTTTATATAACCAAAATGTCATCATCACATCTAAAAAATTAACAGTAATTCTTTTTTCTTTTTTGTAATTGAAGTACACAAATCTAAGTGTATGGTTCAATGACTTTTTTCATATTTATATAGTCAGCATAAATACCAATCAATTCAAGACGTAGAACATTTATAGCACCAAACAGGCTCCCTAAGCAGTATCTAAATCCAAATTGAAGGTAGCCACTATCTGACTTCTATCATCATAGATTCAATTTGCCGATTTTTAAACCTTATGTAAATGGAATCACAGAGTATATACTCTCAGTGTCTGAAGTCTTTAACTCAGTTTTATATCTGTGATGCTGTGTAGGGCATTATTTTGGTGAATAAGGCATTCAGTAGGCCCAGGATGGCAGTGTTGGCAGAAAGCATTTAAGTTATATAGGGCAAAACCATGTTCAGAGTAAGTCTGTATTCTAAGGGAGACATATCCCAGCCCCCTCCATGATAAAAGAAATCTCATTTAATCAACACACCATGAGTGGCTGGGTAGTACCCCTTGGTAATTGTGCTTTACTGGGTTTTTAGTTGGCAGATTAGACATTCAGCATTTGTTGTGGCCAAATCAGTCTTGATGAAGGAAAGCCCATGTTTCCAAGCCCATGCATATGCTCCATTTCCTCTGATTTGGCCACAATTTGTCCATGAGACTGTTAAACGTGCCCTGGGACATTTGGAGAAACAGAGTGACACAATGGGTTATCTTTCTTCCTTCCTTCCTTTCTTTCTTTTTTTTTGATTGCTTCAAGCTTTTTCTTAAGTGGTCTCTTTTGACTAGCATTTATATGGGACATCATATTCTTACATTTTGTACCCTTTATTAGAGGTTCAACTATATATATATGTATAGTTCTAGCCAAACAGCCCATAATTCAGTGTGAATTTGTCCCTCTGGCCATCTCTCTTTCCAGACCAAGAGGCCAAGCATTTGTACTACTCATAATTCTTCCCACTAAAAGGATTTCCCTTCTCCACTAACCTACAAAATCCTCCATGAAGTGGTTGCACTTTCTGATGGTGTCAGCATATCATGTGCTAAAATCTATAATCCGGGCTCATTTTTTTCCCGCTGTCAACTCCCCTATGAGGCCACTTGTGTAGTTTGAGGGAAAGGTGGCAATGTGGAAGAAGTAGGTGTCTTGGGAGTGTGAGCCACCATTTATGCAACTTAGTTAAGCTTTCATATACTTCTTGAGCCCAATCTTGTTTATACTTTGTCCACTGGTGATGGTGCACTGAGGACATGCCCAACTTCATGACTCCCTGGATTGGATTTCACTCAGTTCATGATGGGCAGCTCAGGTGATATGGTTGCTTGGTATCCCTTGAGCAAGCATTTATTGTCTACCAGAGTCCAGTAACAATCCAGGCACTCTTTCTCAAGGATAATAGCTATTTGTAGAATAGGATATGGATTGTTCCAAAACCCTTTGATTCACCGACTGGTGGGGCATGCTGAGGTTTGATTATGGATCTGGAGGAATGATAGGTGATGTTCTAGTCCTTGGAGCCCCATTATTTCCCAGTTAATACCTTAACTGGCAAGACTATAAAGTTAATTTTTGTTGTGATTCTGCAACTTGCAGGATCAGATTTTCAACTATATAAGATAAGGCTTGGAGCTATAAAAAATAAGAGCGTCTTTTAAAGGAAACAGAAAAGCGCTCTTTTTTTCTTACCTTGCCTTGAGCTGAGAACTTTTAGCCTTGAGTTTGTCAATTTTTTTTCTTTATGGTCTAGAGTTTTGTCAGAAAGAATCAGCTCAATTCACAGTTCTGGTAGTATTTATTACCACCATAAAAGTCTAGGGTGATAACCACTTGGTTTCTCAAAGCCACTGTATGCCATGGACTAAAGGTTTCCCATTCTCAACTGGGAATGACGTCATCATGCTTCAAATTCAACCAGGTCAGATAACCAATCCAAGATTCTCATCTTGAGGAGCTATTTTCTGGAACCACTCTTTTTATCTGGGACGCACTGCAGGAATATGGAAAGCAGCTTAGGTAACACAAGCAGAAAGGACTATAGTTATCATGTGCTGACACAATGACTGGTAGCATTGGAGGAGTAAGAATTGAGAAGGCTGCCTCTGGGTTTTCCCCAGCCTGCAATGCCAGCTGTGATCCAGAGCCCAGGAGCCTGCTGCTGACTCCCCGTGGTCGGACAGCTGCAGGAACCCACTGCCAGGCCACAGCTTCCTGCAGCCTCAAAGCCAGAGATGAAAGCTGGAGTCAAAGAGCTAGTCAGTGCAAAAACTGCTGTCTGTGAAGCTTGCATTTGTCAGACATCCCCACTGCCAGGGAAGTAATGGCTTGTACTTCCCTTGACTTTCCAAGTCTCACTTGAATGTATCTTCTTGGCAGAGACTAGAGTTTGTAGAAGTGTGGTTTCCAGGACTTCCAGCTCTTTCAGGGGAGTGCATAGAAAGGACTTGGAAATAATGCTGAGTGCCCATCAAAATGCCTAGCACGTCTTTTGAGAGGGAAAATGTCACTAAGATCCCAGTATTTAAAGCTGGGGAAAATGTTTAAACTCAATAGCTAAAAAAAAAAAAAGAGGAAAAAAAATCAATTCCAAAAGCACTTGTACTTAACCTATTCAGTTAAAACTATATTTAAACATTATTTTACTCAACAGTGATAACAGTATGTTTAAACATGTGTTCCTAATATTTTTTTGGCAAGTCAAAATTTTACAGCCCTTTGAGAAAACAATTTATGTTAAGGATGATAAAATGCCCATAACCATTGATTGTATAATTCTACTTTCTGGGAATTGACTGCTGGAAAATAAATTGAAGTATAGAAAATAACAGCATTACTAATAATTTCAAAGATGTAGTAACCTAGAGAGGGAACATGAGGGAATGAGTTAAATCAACGATGTTACATTGGCATGATATATTTTAATTGGCATCAAATGTGATGTTTTTGAAAATATTTATATGACTGGGACAAATTCGTATTATAAAATGTGAAGTTATAAAGAGCCTACTGTATGTGTGTCTATGTGTGTAATGTGATCATAATTTAAAAAGAAATGTATGGCAAAAGAAACATTCTAATTCCTATAGCATGAAAACAGCCGCCCAGTCTGAATCTCCTCACTCTTCTTTTTAAAAGCGTAAAGAAACCCTGCAACAAACCCTTACTGAAGACTTACTAACTACAATTTACATTTAAGCAGGGTGAGGAAACTATAAAACAAGCAGAATATTATTTTATACCCTACACATTGCAAAATAAAAAAATTTTGACCAAACTAAAGATTATTCATCTTTAAAAAAATGGAAATATTCTTATGGGAGTGATTATTGGTACAATCTTGGAATAATTTTGGTAATATGTGGTAAAATTGAAGAAACACACACCTGATGATCCTGCACATTCACCCTTAATTATATAGCTAGAAATATTTTAATAAATGTTCCCAAGAAGGCATATGCTAGAATACTCAAAGCATCATTGTTTATAATAGTAAAAAATGGAACCAAACTCAATTCCTTTCAATAGGAAAGTAGATGAATAATTGTGGTATATTCAGTCAATAAAATACTAAAAACAGTAAAAATGAATGAAATAGACTTACAGATGTAATGTCATTGCATTTCATAGACGTAATCTTAGTCACAGAAGAACCCCATAGTGCAGAAAAACACATTATGATATGGTTCATATAAATTTTAAACATTTAAAACATTTTTTGAACAATGTGGCAGGGGTGTGGTAAGTGATGTCTAAAATAGAGAAAGATGAGGCTTGAGAAGACAGAGACAGGAAGCCCAGAGACTTGTGGGCCATGGTCAGGATGTGGGCTTTTGCCCAAAGGGGGAATGGTAGGGTATTTAAGGGTTTTGAGCAGGCAGTGATAACAGCAGGTTGACATTCTTTCCTTTGATTTTTAAAATTGAATTAGGGAAGTTGTAGATTTACAGAAAATTCATGCAGAAAATCAGAAAATACAGATTTTCCATATCACCCCCCCAGCCACCACAGTTTTCTCTATTATTAACACTTCACATTAATGTGGTAACTTTGTTGCAGTTAATGATATGCTATTATTATAATATACCATTATGTACAGTCCAGAGTTTACGTTAGGGTCACTGTGTTGTACAGTTCCATTTTTTAAAAAAATTATGATCTAGTAACATATATAAAATCTGAAATTTCTCCTTCTAACCATATTCAAATATATGATTCACTGGTGTTGATTCCAGTCACAATGTTGTGCTACCATCACCACCATCCATTACCAAAAACCTTTCCATCAGCCCAAACAGAAACTTTGTACCAAATAAGCATTAACTCCCCATTCACCAACCCCATCCCAGGCCTGTTGTGCTGTATTCTAGTTTCTGACTCTATGAAGTTGCTTATTCTATTTATTTCATATCAGTAAGATCATACAGTTTGTGTCCTTTTGTGTCCGGCTTATTTCACACAATACGATATCTTCAAGGTTCATCCGTGTTGTGGTATGTATCAGAACATCATTCCTTTTTATGGCTGAATACCATTTCATTGTATGTATTTAACCCAATTTTGTTTATCCATTCATCAGCTGATGGACATTTGAGTTGCTTCCATCTTTTGGCAATTGTAATTATTGTCGCTATGTACATAGGTGTGCCAGATCTGTGTTCTCCTTCAGAGTTTAGCCCTCCTATAAAGGTCAGCTTGAGGTGATAGTGAATGCAGGGTCCACTCAGTCTTTTCTGAGCTTGCATCTTGTCCTGGGCTTTTGCTCACTTGTAACCGTAGGGATTTCTCTATTTACAAGAATCTGAATATCCTGTCTACTCACTGTGATATATACTTTCTCCTCCTCCTGGGCACTCTGTTAGATGTCTTAAAATCCTTGTTCTTTGCCCCAGACTGCTTTGACTTGTTTCTACACTGCCTTAGACCTCTGCAAGCTGCTTCTGCCTGCAGGGCAAGTTCTGGAAGTGTGAGCCAGAGAAGAGGATCCTTCAGTGTTTCAGGCTGCCACCAGATAGGTTGAAACCCACATACAGTCACCACAGTATGTTATTCTTCTCCCTCTGGAAAAGGACCAGGGACCCAGGATGGGATCACAGCCTGACTCCACATTGTGCTAGGGATGGGGTGGAGGAAGGGTCAGCAAGGGGCCAGAAGCTCCTCCTACCATTTGAACGCGGCATTTTCTTGATTTGGCACTTGCCCAGTTACTTCAACCCTCTTCTTTCTGAGTTTTGAGGAAGATGGCTTTTCCAGTTCTTTTCTAGTTGTTCAAATATTCTGTGAGGGAACAGTACCCTGTAGCACCTTATGCCACCATCTCAGTTGATCAGAAGTCCACAATGACATTTTGAAAAGAATGTTCTGGCTACCTTGTGAAGAATGAATTGGAGAGAGAAAAATGTGGAAGCTAGGAGGCCAGTTTGTGTGGTCCTCGTCAGGTGTGATGATGGGATCATTTTTCATATTTTAGCATCCCAATACATGGCAGGGGATGTAATAGGTGGTCAACATGACTGACAGTATTATAATTGAATTTAATTCAGGGATATTCAGAATATTTTTTCTGTTATGGACACTAATAGCTACAAATAAATTTTTCATGTTATTTTCCTGCCCAGAAGACTGTTGTTTCAATCTGTCATATCTCAATTCATATTTTTTAAAGTTAATAGCCTGGCAGTATCTTTCCTTTTTGTCTATTTGAGCTAATTTCTCTCTGTTTTCATTATAGCCTCATTCTATACCTAGACCCCTCTCTATCATTTCCCTCAATGTCTTGCCTCTTTCTGCTGCTCCATGTTTTCTCCACTGCTTTCTTATTCTACAGTTTCTCCTTCCTCCTCTCTACCTAACCACATGTGTCAAGGCCCTTAAGAGCTGGATTAGAATTGCCTCTTCCATACCATGCCCATCTTCGTCCCTCAAAGATCACTTTCTTTGCTTTCCTACTATTTTGAACATTCTCCCATAGGTTTATTCTCAGTCTCACCCCATTACCCTGCCTTGCCGCTCCCTCCCACCAGCTCTCAAAGCTGAATCCACTGATGCCTTACAACCTGTGGCCTCCTTCTGTTTTGCCCCAGTTCCTGTCATTGTCCTAGATCCAAACATGACCAAGATATGAGTTCTGTGAGCTTCCCCAGCCCTAAATAGCTCATCTTCTAAATTATTCTCCACCCCAAGGGAGGTTGATCAAATTAGCAAAGCCCCAGTTTGAGCTCTTAACTTGCAGGGGGGTGTGCTGTACACGGTACCCTGAACTGCCTGTACTGCAGCCCTCAGTAGCCTGTGATGTCCCCCACTGAACCACTGGGTCCCACTAGAATCCTAGGTTTGGAGTTGATCCCGATCTCCCACAGGGCTCCAGCTGTGGTCATCCGGTTACCATGCTGGAGCCTACCATCTCCAATCCCACTCTTTGCTCTGACTTGTAGACCTAATAACCAGTCTATTTGCTATAATTGCCCAGTGCGGCCTGAAGCCTTGTGCCCATCTTTGGGGTTTGGAATGCCTTTGGTGAATCTCAGCTCCCAGAGCGAGAGGCCTGTTGTCCTCAAAGAGATGTGGTCTGCATGGCAGATTCCTGATCCCCTTGCCCTGTGAACCTCTTGGATGCTCTAGCCCTGAGTATTTGTGTGATTCTTGAACAGAGCCTTCACGGTGATGAGCCAAATCTCTAACCTCAGAGTCACTCTGTCCTTGCTGTTGTTTGGCGCCTGAATTCCAGTAATCTCTGTCCTTTTGGGCAGGTCTAATTCCAGGTGGCAGCACCACCCCATCTTGCTGTTCGTAAACATCCGTATTTCCCTGATGAATCCTCACTTATGTCACCAGAGTCTCTAAATGTTTGACAATTGTGTCGTCTTTAGAAAGAATTTTACCTAGGAATTGCCTTTTACCTTTACTCGCCTATCCTTCTTATGGCACAGTGCGGCACATATCATGTAATTAGAAAATGGTTATAGACAATTAATAAACGAATGGGAGCCTCAGGTCCGTATACTCTAATCTTAACTTGAGTTTATAAAAGGTCACTTAAAGAGTGTGTGTCTCATCAGGAAAGCAGGGATAATAATCTTTAATTCTTCCAGGTATTCTGAGGATTAGTTTATGAGCAGTGTGGTACACCCACTGGAACGTGCATAAACATCTGTAGGATGTCAATAATAGTATGTGAATCTGCATCTTACGTACCTCAATTGTTGGAAGTTCTATTTCTTTTTTCTTTTTTTCCTCTCTCTCATCCACATTAGAAAAAATGCCAGCCATAAAAATCGGTCTACTGTTTGAAGTCTTTTATGAAGTCCTTTTTGAGGTCAATAAAAATAAGTAGGGACATTTGAGTTGACCTGAAAAAAATTGTAAAATTTCTACAGGCCTTAATCCCTTACATGAAACACTTGAGTCAGATGTGTTTGATGACTCAGATTTTTAAAAATTTTATAAAGGTAATAGAGTATATATACTGTATATTACATAACACCTCTGAAGGATCTGTGCAAATAATCTGCAATATATATTAATGTTTTTGCAATTGAACATATGAATAATCTTGCTAAATTGATTAGAGACCAAAAATAGCCTTATTAGTTTGGCTTGTTTGCTGCTAAAAACATTTTTGGCAAACTTACAAAATAGTTTTCAGTTTTTAAAGTTTTTGGATTTTGAAATTATGCATGAAGGCTCAAAGACCCATATTGTGAAGACAAAAATAGCTCTTTTTTTTTTTCAATGTGTCCAGAAAGCAGGAGTAGGATATAAGTCAGATGAAGGAAAAAGATAGATTTGCCTTAGAAGGAGAAAGAAATTTCTAACACTGAAGATGTCTAAAATGGAATACCAACCCCTAGAGAAGTTATCAATTCCCAGTCACTGTGGTCAAACAGAAATAATTATGCAGTTGCCTTTTATTCAGTGGAAATTGATATATATATTAACTGCTAGGTTTCTTTCTCCAATTCCCCTAACCCTATTATTATTTTTATTATTAATATTATTTCATATTAGTGAGATCAGATAATATTTGTCCTTTTGTGTCTGGCTTATTTCACTCAACATATTGTCTTCAAGGTTCATTTAGAATAAGAAGAGTCATAGAATCTGTAACTAGGATATAGGTTACCAGATGCCAGGGGTGGGTAGGGAACGGGGAGTTAATTTTAAATTGTACAGAGTTTCATAATTAACACCAGCAGAGTATGTATTTTAAAGTGGTTAAAAGGGGGAAATTTTAGTTGTATATATGTTACTAGAATAAAAATTCTAAAAAAAAAAAAAAAATAGGATGGTATAACACAGTGAAACCTAAGTTAAACCATGAACTATAAATAGTAATACAATGATAATAATGTTTTTTCATGAATTATACCAAATGTACCACGTTAATGTGAGGTGAAAATAATGGGGGTGGAAGAGGAATATTGGAAATCTGTATTTTATGCATGATTTTTCTGCAAACCTACAACTTCTATAATAAAAAGATACACCTTTAAATAAATAAAAAGAACATTATCTTTAATTAAATAAAAATTTACTATTTTATACAAATCCAAAAGTTACAATCAAAAGCCAAACATTCAATAAGCAAAGAATGCAGTATAAGCAGGCATCTTGTCTGTTTTGTTCACTGTTGTCTGGATATAGAAAGTTAGGACATTCATAGATGCTCAATAAAAAGTTTGGAATGAATTTATGAAAGACCATACCCTGACTATATACACATATTTAAAACTCATGAGCAGACTTTGAATTTGGAATTAGCAAATTCAATGATATGTGTCAAAACATGTTTTTCCCCCTGAAGTTTCTATTTTAAGCAGGGATAATTATTATAATCCTGTTGTATTACTTAAATACTTGTTAATTACTTTAAATTTGGTGAAGAAACACCTGCTATAGTTATGTAAAAATACAATAAAGAATACCCTGGTAGCTTTATAACTATGTATAAAAGAAATTTGCAAAATGTTTCAGGTTTTATTTTTAATTTTTATTTTAATGATTGCTTCTAAATGACTTGTTAATTTTGATAAAGCACTTTGGAAATTTATTTTTCAGTCTATATTTTTTCACAAAGATCTTTCATACTTTTGAATTAATTTTTGTTGCATGCCAGAATTTTTACTTAGGCTTTGAAATTTTGCCTCTGACTGACTGGTTGAGCTGCTGATAACACAATGAAAAATGAACTGCAATCATTCCTTTCCCTAAAATGCCCAAGATCAGAGGGCTGAGGCTGTCAACCTGGGTCTCAGACTATCAATAGACCAAAGAAATATAATCACATCATGGTGAAATTTCAGTTAGAAAATTTGTTTGGGTGACGTGATTTAAAAAAAAATAAACTTTGGCCTTGCCTTTGAGACAGCAGTGCAATTCATCTCTCTTTTAGATGACTGATAAATAGGCATTCTTTTCCCTAAAAAATGGCCAGCTATCAGAGAGTTCTCTCAACCACATGTCAGCCAACATGACTTTCAGATGTCTGTTTGACTATAAATCTGCCCAGAACAAAGGTCTTTCATGGGAGATTCTGTCAGTGAGAGAGACCCATGCTCTCTGCTCATTGTAACAACCCAGGTGTGTTCTGCTTTTTCTGTCGGCCTTTCAATTTGATTCTTTCACAAGAATTGTTAATCATACAGGCTGAAGTACTGTTCTGTGGCAAATAGAGAAAAGCCTGAAGTTTATTTGGTAAATTTAGTCACAGGACAATATATTGTTATATTTTCTGCTATTATTTTATAAAAAAAATAATATTTTCAATATTTTCTTTCAAACCTTGTGACTGGGTCTTGTAACTCTTTATGAGGTGAGCTGCAAGTGAAAAAGTAATTTTTTACTCTTTGTGCCATTGAAATAATGTACAAATGCCATCAAAAGTTATGGAGTTTTACCTACCCCATGGCTATGTTGCTCTAGTGCCAAATTACAGTAAATGTCTCCTCAGAATAAAATTGTAGTACTATTTTAAAGAAAATAGGGTCAAATTTATACGTGTTTTATGATTATATCATTCTGATTTTCAAATAAATCAGTTTATCTGAAGGTCATGTTCAATATTATTGATACTTTCAACCCCTGTAGGTCTCTTGTAGCCCATGGTCATACAGTGGAGCCGTTGGCTTTGTTTTTTGTTTTTTGGTTTTAAATTCAGTTTTATTGAGATCTAGTCACATGCCATACACCTTGGCTTTGTTTTAACAGGAGAAAGTGAAAGTCATATTTACATGTTTAACTCCTCTTTAGAACAAATCCATTCCCAGCTTCTCAATTCTTGACCAGTTTTTCAATGTTCTCAAAGGCTTGAGGATGTGTCACTTCAGTTGATCCAGTAAAAATCAGACTAATGGTGTTGGATAAATTTATTAGAGGATTTTTAAAGGGATCCACTTAAAACGCACACATACACACACACACACACACACACACACACACACACTTTGTTATTTCAAAGAGTTCTGTTTTGTTTGGTACTGAACATTTTCACTAGAAAAATACCTGACACATTATAGAAACTCAGTAGTCTCATTTGTTGAGTGGCTAAATCAATAAAAGAGTTAATGATCTTTCAATTTAGGAAAAAACAGATTTCTTGAAAAAAAAAATCTCTTCCTAAAGATTTTCAAAATTCCATTACCCCTTTGGCATTATTGGCTAGGAGTTTGGTTCCTTAGAGTTTTAAATGTATAGGAATCACTTGAGCAACTAATCAAATGTTTTGACTTCCAGATATCAACCCAGGGACAGAAAAGGTGAAGTGTCCTTAAGCCAACACAAGGAGAGAAGATGATCCTGCTTGAGCAGGGAGAAAGCACTGGTGAACTTCTACCACAGAATTGTTTCTTAGGATGGTCCTAAAATCAGAAGGCAGATGCCTGAGGGATGGGACCAAAGGGACGAGAGAAGGAAGGTTTGTAAGATTTTCCCTTTCTTTCACTAGGGTTGTTGAGGAGGTAGTCCCAATAGCTCTGAGAGGCAGTATTGGTTTTCTTGTGTCTTTCTGTAATTAAACCTCATTTCCTTCTCTAAGGTGGATCCCATTTTAGGAAATAATTATTTCTTATTTAGTTTAATCCACACCTGCACCGATGCATCATAATTGATTTTTCACCAGTTGCTTTAATTATTTCTCAAGGTTGCAAATATAAAGGGCAGTGAACAAATTGAAAAATGTTCTTGGAGTTAAGCTTGCAAGAGTTAAGTATTGCAAGCTCAAGAATGGACGGAAAACATGGAAAATATGTAGTGAAGACTGAACACCAGCCTGTGAGTATTTGCTTCTCCACTTTGATGTTTTGCCTATATTGCAGTATTATTTTCAGCATTTAAAAAACAATCTAATCTCTTTATTACTATGTAGTAAAGGTCAAAATTTTGCATTTTTCTCCAAAAGGAAAAGTAGTCACGCATTAATTTTTCTTCAATTTTTCATATTTCGCTATATTATGTTTTAGACATTATTTTAAATCTTTACTGATATAAGGCATTAGAAATGTTTCCATGACCATATGCTATACACATAAATCCATTTTGCTTTCTATATTCACCATCATGCAAACAAAAACTCCAATGATGTCACTAGTTTATTTATAAAATTACGTTTTCATAACTTGATGCCTAAATTTTTATATATAATTTCTATATTGATCAGAGCTAAGATTTATAAATATGGTGGAAAATAAGATATTAATCTTGGATTTTTTCTTTAGGCCTAATAAAGAAAGCCTCCAAAAAAAATCCCTGATTCTAAATATGATCATTTTTCTATTTTTTATTGCTTTTACTCCAACAATCAACCCCTTCCTATACAGTTATTATAGGTGCTTTTTAAGTATGTGGTATATTAGGACAAATAATTAATGTGCTGAAAATTAAAATAAGCTAAAATCCACAGCCTGAAGAATAAATGAAAAGCATGTGAAGAAATATTTTGCCTTTGCAATTTAGAGCTATGTCAGGAAGCTTGTATTAATCACTTAGGAGATAAACCAAAGAGAAATTCCTGTTGCTCAACAAGTGTTAGTTGAATAAACAATACCATAGATAATTTCTGGTTCATTAAAACAAAAGGGGTTTGTACTTTCATGTCATTAAACAAAGATCCCGCATGCAAATGTTCTCTTTGTTCTCTTTCTTGCTCCCCTTGGATATTCAGGTTGCCTAAATGCTCAGATTAAAAACAAAAATCCCTGTAGCCAGGTATCCATCAACTTGATAGTTTTTCTGGATAATGTCAAACTTGAAGATATTTGTCAATATTATCTTAAATAGTTTTTACAGTATATATCCGGGTAGCCGACTGAATATTTCACCTTATTATGGACATTTAGGCATGGTTATAAAAAACTTTTCTCTGAAGATCACATTCAATAACGAAATTTACAAATTATTTGAAGATTATGAATAAAAAGAAAATAAATTTTGATTTATTTTGATTTGTTTTGATTTGTTTTTTTTTCTTAGGAATTCATGAGATCTTAAGCTAATCTGTATAAAGTTAGGAGCAGAACCCATAAAACTTTCTTTGGTAAATATAGCTAAAGCACTTCACTTGCCTCTGGCCATTATTAGCTAATGCTGATTATCCTATTAAACCTTATTCACAGCTCTCCAGCTATTCCACTTTTGTATCGAGATGCCACCTGTATTAAGAGAGTCAGAGCAATCTAACACAGCAGAAATTGTTAGTTGGACTGCAATATTATGTTAAAGCTGGGTCTAGGTCACAGGTTCTCCACCCTTATTGTAGAAACCACCTATCATCTTCCTTCTTGAAAGGGTTGGGATTTTAAAAAGGACAGAAGATTCTGGAAAACCAACCTGGCGAGTGAATTTTACTGTGTTCAAAAGGTGCATTAAAATGTCCAAGTTTATCAGCCACAGATCAACTGGATAATTAGTAAAGCAATGGTATCAACACTTAAGAAAATAAGCAAAGGTGTTAATAAAGGTAAATCCAAATTTCCTCAGCTTTGCCTAGTGAATAATGTGGAATTTTGTTTAGACTTATTTGATAAAATATAGAGCTATTTTATTTCTTTGATATACTTACAGAAAAATCTATCTTAGTTAATTGTTTACTGCCAAAGGTGCTCTATCTTATCTATATTTTATGGCAATCGTATTTTTTTCGGTATTTTAAATGATAGTTTCTAATGGGCCAAAGATTACATGCAGTTCTGCTTTGACAGTTCTAATGGAACTCACTGGTTGGTTGATCAGCAATTTCTATAGCCATGTAGTAATGGGTTCTTAGATTAACATGCTCAAAGACAACTAGTAATAGTGATAGAAATACAAATACCAATGCTACCGCTAACAATGACAGCTAGTATTTATTGATTGCATATTAGATGCCAGACACTGCTCTAAGCATTTTGCAGTTATTTATTCATTAATCCTCACGACAGAACCATGAAAGGGCAGTTTTAGTATCCCAGTGTTGAAGATAGTCAATGAGTGGCAAAGATGCTCTTGGTTCACAAATGGAAAGTAAGCATGAACATTCTGCAAGATGAAGAGCCCTGGATAAAAATTCTACATTATTTTTGAGATGTAATAAAACTTTTGCCCAAGACTGTAAATTCCTGAACCTACTCCTCTCTTGTTTTCACTTTAACTTTCCCCACTTTAAATATCTCTTCCCCAAAGCTTTTCCTACCAAACTCACCTTATTTTCAAGCTTAACCCACATCTACTCAATAATGTTTTGCAATTGATATATTTATTTATTACACAAAAATCTGTTTTGTCCTTCTCTTAGTGTCTAAGTCTCTTGAGAGTAGAGACATTCTTTATTGACAACTGTTTTTACACTACTATGTACCCAAGAAGAATCAGGCAAATACATATTGAAAACTGGACAAATGATTTGTCTTCTATGTCCCTGTCAGAAGTTCATTGGATAGTTCCATGGTAAAAATTAAGTGGAGTCATTTGGTCTGAGAATCTTTGTTAGTAATGTGTAATATAGTATATACTATATCAGCATGCCAGGATATTAATGTAATAATATAGTATGACATAGTATATATACTATATGTATAGTATATGGTAGTGTCATGGAAAGTACACTGGCCTTAACATTGGAGGGTCTGGGTTCTAGTGCTTGCTATTGTGTCAATATGGGCAAACTGATTCAACTCTTTTGGATTCAATATTTTCATTTTCAAAATGACCTGAACAGGTTGTACCTGATAAACTGCAAGAACTTTTTCAGCTCTAACATTCTATACCTTATAGAGGCTTCCTAATATATGCTCCAACTACAGGAGCTTTCAACATGAGGGTATTTAATACATGCTTGTAATAGGATGAGGAAGATGGGATGATATACATTCCTGATCTGTAACATTGGTAACTTACAAAAATTAGTTAAAATGTAATATATAATGATCTATCTTGATGTTTTGTGTTTAAAGGATAATCTGAAAGCATTTATTTATTCCTTTTGAAAGTCATAGTCTTGTTTATTTTTGACAATAGTTTTATTTTAGAAATTCAGCACCATAACTTCCTATCCATTTATGCTTCCTTTCTGTAGCCATTCACATATCCAAATGACCAAGAGGCTCACAGCTCTGCACGCTGGTGTCCACCCTCAAATGACATAACTGGTGATGTCTCCTCCAACTTAACCGGGGTCTGTGTGAGCCCAGGAGTCCTTGCACACTCGGGATGCCACAACACAGATTTATGCAATACACAGGTAATGTTTGGCATAGCAGATTTTACCCAGGTTGGGATGTCTCTATATGGGGATGTGCTTAGTCTATTCATTAGGAAATGAATTTAATCATTTAATTAGTCCATGTTCATTACAACCATTTTCTGTATTTTTGGCACAATATAATTCCCTATGAGGCAATTCTCAAGAAGGTGAATAGTTGATAGCCTCTGTTGGGGACTCAAATATTCACATATAGAGAGCAAATATATGAATATCGAAGATATAAATGGGAGATACCAATGTCAGATTGGGGAAGCGGACGGAGGGCAAATATGATGACAATGTAAATTGAAGTCACTAATTAGACTTCTACAGGAAACTTCAAGGGCCCTCAAGGGATTGGAGGTCACTTCATTTCCTTAGGCTGTTCCGGCCTCTGAACCTCTTGGTTCTGACCACTGTGTATGTCATCTTGACATAGAAACCTGGCTCTGTTTTCTAGAGTTTCTCCACTAGCTTTGGAGACCAGACCCAGCTCTCCTTAGTTCCTGACTTTGTGTCCTGTTGGCTGAATTAACTTTACCTCATGACAGTATTTCTAAGTCTTCAATCCTGGTATAGAAACTTGATAATGACTTTAAATGACTGATTCTGTTTAGCAGTTTGGTTGGGTTCCCTTGACTTGACATTCCCACCCTCCACTGTTTTATCTTGCTGTAGAGGCTTGTTATGGAGAATCTGAGACTTGGTTTCTTGATTCTGGATAAAAAATATAAACTGTTTATACTGTGCTGGGGCAAAGTGAAAGAATGAATGAGCTCAAATAGGGTAGAGATAGAAAAAGTTTCCTTCTTGTTTGCAGAAGTAAAACAATTCATTTCAAACACAGAATTGAAAGAGGTTTTAGATAACCCCTAGTCTGAAGGTTTTTAACCCTGGCTGCACATTAAATATCAGCTGGGGACTGTTTTAAGAATACCAATGGCTGGGCCCCACCCCACTGCAATTAAATCAGAAACTCTGGTGGTGGGGCCCACACATCAATATTTTCAGAAAGCTTCCCAGATGAATTTAATGTGCAACCAGTGATGAGAATGACTGATCTATTCCCGTTCCATCATTTAACAACCAGGGAAAAACATGATGCAGGAAAGCTAAGAGATTTGCCAGAACTCACATACTGCTTTTGCCAGAAGTGGCAGAGATTGGAGGGGAACTTGGGTCTCCTATTGTCTAGTTAGGCTAAACTTCTCTTTTTAATGTTCTTTGTACCTTTTTTTTTTTTTTTAATGTAGTATCTTAGACTCTTCCCAGATGTGTAAAGCCTTTTTGCCACTTTCTTTTCTCAAGGCTCCTTTGTCATGCCTTTGGTCAAGGTAAAGAAGATGATCTTTTCTTTGGGCTATCTTGTCCTAGTGGCTTTATTTTCCTGGTCTTGGTGACCAGTGCCCTCCTTTTGCTCCTGCTGGCTTGGGGCCATCACCCTTTGCACACAATCTGACAAATACCAAGGCCATATTTTTAATCTTTAAGGCCTGCTCCATTCCTCTGAAATATATGAGTGTTGTGTTCTGTTCCTTCAAGGTTTGCTCCCATCTAGATGATAATGAAATAATCCATCATGTCTGATGACTTAGTATTTACACACCTGACACCTTGCCAGGGCCTTTACAAACATTATTTTATTTTATCTCCTTGTCTTTCTTATTGGGTAGGTATTATTATCCTTATGAGGAGATTGAGACTTAGAAAGATCAAGTAAGTTGTCAAATGCAGCCAATAAATGGCAGAACTAAAATTCACCACCAAATCTGCTGGACTCCCAAACCCTTGCTCTTAATTCCTCTACTACAATGCATCTAAAATAAAAATAATCACAATACTTTGAGGATCAGTGAGTTTGTGTATATTATTTCTAATTTTCCCAACAACAGAGGATAATATTTGTATTCCTATATTCCAAAATAAGGAAAATGGAGGCTCAGAGAAGGTAAGGAAATTAAGATTTCTTAGCTCTGAAATTTAAATACTCTCTCCAAGTAAAAAGAATGCATTCTTCCACTATGCCATGTTTCCTTACTAAGAACAGTAAAACAAATATTTTCAAAACCACTTTAGAATTAGTAAAGCAATTCAGTTTTGTTAATCAGTCCTTAAGGCAATCCTATAAGTCACAAAACATTTTTAAATGCAGTTTTATTGAGATATATTCACACAGCATATAATCTATCCAAAGTATACAATCAATGGCTCACAGTATCATCATATAATTGTGTATTCTTCGCCACAATTTTAGAACATTTTCACCTTTACAAAATAAAAAAATAAACATTAAAAAGAACACCCAAAACATCCCATACCCTTTATCCCCCTATTATTTATATATATTTTTTCTTTATTTTATTACTCATATTCCCATACACTGGATAAAGGGAGTGTCGGTCACAAGGTTTTCACAATCACATGGTCACACGATAAAAGCTATATAGTTATACAATCATCATCAAGAATCAAGTCTACTGGATTACAATTCAAGAGATTCAAATATTTCCTCCTAGCCATTCTAGTACACTAGAAACTAAAAGGAATATTTATGTAACGCACAAGAATAACCTCCAGAATGACTTCTTGACTCTATTTGGAATCTCTTTGCCCCTGAAACTTTATTTTGTTCATTCTTTTTCCCTCGTTTGGTCAAGAAGGCATTCTCAATCCCATGATGCCAGGGCCAGGCTCATCCTTGGGAGTCATGTCCCACGTTGCCAGGGGGACTTACACCCCTTGGAGTCATGTTCCATGTAGCAGGGGTGGGTGGGTGAGGTAGGTGGGTAGTGAGTTTATTTGCAGGTTGGTTGAGAGAGAGAAGCCATATCTGAGCAACAAAAGAGGCACAAACCATTTTTATCACTATTTTATAGATGTGAAATAGAGACTCAAAAGTAAGTTAAGGGTTGTAAATCTCCCTGACAACATAGAACATGACTCCCAGGGATGAACCTGGACCCAGCATTGTGGGATTAAGAAAGCCTTCTTGACCAAACGGGGGAAGAGAAATGAAACAATGTTTCAGTGACTGAGATTTCTAATGGAGTCGAGAGATCATTCTGGAGGTTATTCTTATGTGTTATATTGATATTTCTTTTTAATTTCTAGTGTACTGGAATAGCTAGAAGGAAATACCTGAATCTGTTGAACTGCAACTCAGTAGCCTTGATTCTTGAAGACGATTGTTTAACTATATAGCTTACACAGTGTGACTGTGGGATTATGAAAACCTTGTGGCTCACACGCCCTTTATCCATTGTATGGACAGATGAGTTGAAAAATGAGGACAAAAATTAAATCAATAATAGGGAGGGATGGGAGAATGGGATGTTTTTGGTGTTCTTTTTTCTTTCATTTTTATTTTTATTCCTTTTTTGTGTGTAATTAAAATGTTCAAAAATTGATTGTGGTGATGAATGCACAACTATTTGATGGTACTGTGAACAATTGATTTTACACTTTGGATGATTGTATGGTATGTGAGTATATCTCAATAAAATTGAATAAAAAAAGTAAGTTAAGCAATGTCCCCAAGCAGAGTTTAGATTCCCACATAGGTTTTCTAATCTCCAATTCCATTTTTATTCTTTTAAACCATGTTGGTAGATAACCCAATCTGTGATGTTTTAGTGAGAAAATACATCAGACCTTTGGTTTACCTTGTTAAAATGAACATTGCTCGATAGCTTCCAGGGATCTTTTTTAGTTGTTCAATTTCAAGTACAAAGTCTGGGAAGGAGGTAACGCCCCCAGGTGGATTTGCTGGGTCCTTGTGGTCACACTAGGTCCTGGGCAGCCACAAACATGGTTGGATGGAGGCTGTTATATTGATTCTCAGAACAGATCCTGAGAAAGCAGATAGTTGTTTTCTTGTTAGCTAGAGGAGATGAGAAGTAAGAAGTACAACAAGTTTTAGGAAATCCCTAAGAGTGTAATTGAAATAATGGACCATGGAACAAAAGTTGGGTGAGGAGGGATGCAAGTGAAGCAAGGGCTTCTAGACTAAAGGCTTTGGTCAGATTACAGAAGGGTCATTGTGAGAATTATTGAGCAAGCAAGCTGCAAGAGAGGAGTTGGTAGTTAGAGGACAAGATTCTTGAGGAAGTGATTTGGAAGTGGAGCAATTTGGAGTAATGGCCACATCCAGTGGAGGATCAGGTGTGTGAAAGATATTTTATCACTGAAGTGCACTTCTGCCCACATAAAAAACCAAAGGGCAAATAACAGTGGGAGAAGATGAGATATTGGCAGATTTTTCTTTCTTCTAATGTTAGGGAAAGAATACAATTATTTATACCTGAATGAAAATCTGGACATTAAGTCTAAACTTCTTCAGATATATGGTGTTTCAAATGATGTTGCTTCAGTAACCTATAAATAATATAAAAGAAATGACAAGTCACAAGGATTATTTTTTGTTTTCCATTACTGATTTTTATTCTATTTTATTTTACTTATTTTATTTTATTTTACTCTTCTTAGGTAAAAGGAAGTTGCTACAGCAACTGGTCTCTGTGGAAAGTCTTCCTGGCTTGTCTCTTAGCTTGTGTGATAACAACAGCAATTGGAGTACTCATAGTGTGCTTGGTGAACAATAGAGGAAATAATAATGGCTCAATTGTTATCCAGATACCCCAGAACAATGGGGAGCCTATAGTTATCAATCCTGGAACAACTTCCACTACTTCTCAAACTTCGGTGACAACCTCTTTAACTGAACCTACAGCTACGACAACTCCAACATTATCTACAACCACTGGAACTACAACTACAACAACCTCCACCACCGCATCCACCGAACCCACGACCACAGCGGCCGCCACCACCGCATCCACCGAACCCACGACCACAGCGGCCGCCGCCACCACCGCTTCCACCGAACCCACGACCACAACGGCCGCCACCACCGCTTCCACCGAACCCACGACCACAGCGGCCGCCACCACCGCTTCCACCGAACCCACGACCACAGCGGCCGCCACCACCGCTTCCACCGAACCCACGACCACAGCGGCCGCCACCACCGCATCCACCGAACCCACGACCACAGCGGCCGCCACCACCGCATCCACCGAACCCACGACCACAGCGGCCGCCACCACCGCATCCACCGAACCCACGACCACAGCGGCCGCCACCACCACCGCTTCCACCGAACCCACGACCACAACGGCCGCCACCACCGCATCCACCGAACCCACGACCACAGCGGCCGCCACCACCGCATCCACCGAACCCACGACCACAGCGGCCGCCACCACCACCGCTTCCACCGAACCCACGACCACAGCGGCCGCCACCACCACCGCTTCCACCGAACCCACGACCACAACAGCCGCCACCACCGCTTCCACCGAACCCACGACCACAGCGGCCGCCACCACCACCACATCCACCGAACCCACGACCACAGCGGCCGCCACCACCACCACTTCCACCGAACCCACGACCACAACGGCCGCCACCACCGCATCCACCGAACCCACGACCACAGCGGCCGCCACCACCGCATCCACCGAACCCACGACCACAACGGCCGCCACCACCGCATCCACCGAACCCACGACCACAGCGGCCGCCACCACCACCGCTTCCACCGAACCCACGACCACAGCGGCCGCCACCACCGCATCCACTGAACCCACGACCACAACGGCCGCCACCACCGCATCCACCGAACCCACTACCACAGCGGCCGCCACCACCACCACTTCCACCGAACCCACGACCACAATGGCCGCCACCACCGCTTCCACCGAACCCACGACCACAACGGCCGCCACCACCGCTTCCACCGAACCCACGACCACAGCGGCCGCCGCCACCACCGCTTCCACCGAACCCACGACCACAGCGGCCGCCACCACCGCTTCCACTGAACCCACGACCACAGCGGCCGCCACCACCCCATCCACCGAACCCACGACCACAGCGGCTGCCACCACCACCACATCCACAGAACCCACGACCACAGCGGCTGCCACCACCACCGCATCCACAGAACCCACGACCACAACGGCCACCACCACCGCATCCACCGAACCCACGACCACAGCGGCCACCACCACCACGACATCCACTGAACCCACGACCACAGCGGCCGCCACCACCACCGCATCCACAGAACCCACGACCACAGCGGCTGCCACCACCACCACATCCACAGAACCCACGACCACAGCGGCTGCCACCACCACCGCATCCACAGAACCCACGACCACAACGGCCACCACCACCGCATCCACCGAACCCACGACCACAGCGGCCACCACCACCACGACATCCACTGAACCCACGACCACAGCGGCCGCCACCACCACCGCATCCACAGAACCCACGACCACAGCGGCTGCCACCACCACCACATCCACAGAACCCACGACCACAGCGGCTGCCACCACCACCGCATCCACAGAACCCACGACCACAACGGCCACCACCACCGCATCCACCGAACCCACGACCACAGCGGCCACCACCACCACGACATCCACTGAACCCACGACCACAGCGGCCGCCACCACCACCGCATCCACAGAACCCACGACCACAGCGGCTGCCACCACTGCTTAAACTGTATCTACAACTACAGCAGCCACCACCGTCACTTCAACTGAACCTACAACCTCTACTACTTCAACTCAAGTTACAACCATAGCAGCTATCACCACCACTTAAAGTGAAAGCACAATTGCTACCAGAGAAACTGCAACCACTGCAATTTCTATTTAAATAACAAATGCTATTGTAACTTAATCTAAACTGACAATCCAAACAATCACCAATTCCACTATATTTTCAACTAAACCTACAACCACTACCATTTCCAGTTAACTTAAAACTTTTACAACTTCTACTGAGCCTATAATAACAATGGTCATTACTTTCCTTCAACACTCTATATAATCTCCACACCTTCATCTGAACCTGCAACCACAAATGCCAATATTACCACTTTAACCTAATAGAACTATATATTCAGGAAATGAAATATAATTATTAAGATATGATTCTTTCAAACAAAAACACTTAGCATTTTAAATGTTAGCATTAATAGAACATTTTAGCCCATTTTTGTTTAGGTTGAATAATTCTAATCCTCTCAATCTTTTTTCACAAGAATTATTTTCTGCCTTTAATAACAGACTTGATTATTTTCTGAATGCTCAAAGTTTTCAGAAATTTAGAATACAAAAGTTCTCATAGTACCCAGCGAAGGTTTCAGATCATTGTTCATCATTGAAGAGGAGTTATGGTGGAAGGGAGAAGGCAGCAGTAGTTATTAATCAATTACTGTATATCAGGCATGATTATAAAGGATTTTCATACATTTGGCTCATATTTATATTTTGTGTCATGTTATTTTTTACCATAAGATACATTTGCGATCCACTATAAGCTCCAGCATCTTCTTCATTCTGATAAATCTCCAAGCTAGAGAATTTTCTACGTGCAACACTTGTATTTGATTTTCTTCTCAGCTTTAGTGTATTTAATGCACATTATTTGGAAGAGTTCTCTCTAATTAAACCTTTTGGAAATGGCTGTCTTGGTTTATCATCTTATCATTTCCAGATTCATCTGGAGGGAAGGATGCAGTGGGGATGCATGACAGAGGGTCTCTTCCCTTCCAGAACCAGGAGGAATGTTATCTTTATTCAGTTTTAAGCCTCCTTAACATTTAGAAGATTTAATCCCATTTTGCTGGTCTTTATACAAGTAAATCAATGATGGAGGTCAAATGATGTGATGTCTAGGAAATCACTACCCAAACTGTGCTATACAGACTCTTTATTTGGGAAGGATGGGATGTGACCTCAGGTGCAAATTTTAGAGGCTAGAAAACAGCCTTATTCTACATTAATTTCTCATTGAATGCAAATTCTTCTTGTTACCCAAAAGACCAAATCTCTACTGGCATCCCAGTACCTGTGCCAGTACCTGGTTAGTGATAAGCTAAGCAGTTAAGTACATGATATTCTCACCTGAGCCAGAAACCTCTTCCTCACCTCCTACAGTTCAGGCAATAAAGTTTTAAATAATTCATATCCTTTCCAAATGTCCTCTTTAAAAAGGAAAATGTTTCCAAGGTTGGTGCACAATGTTAAGGGATAAATTTTTTATAATGTGGTGAGAATTGTTTATGTAGGACCCTTATGGAAGGGAAGGGACACTGAGGAAATGTGAGACACAGAGGGGCTAATATTTTTTTAAGCAATAATATTTATTTAAGGGAAAAAAAACCACACAATCAAGAGGCATGTATTTGCATATAAGAATGGAATTATTTGTATATGCTAACTGAAAATCATGAAAGCAGTCCCTCTTTCAGAGCCTCTTTAAGTCACTGTGTATCATAAAATAGCAGATACTGCCTTGCTTTTTGTTTTCTTTGTATTTTTTATTCAGTTTTACTGAGATGTATTCACATACCCTACAGTCATTCACAGTGTACAATCAATTGTTCACAGTGCCATCACATAATTGTGCATTCATCACAATCAATTTTTTGAATGTTTTCATTACTCCAAAAAAATTAAAATAAGAATAAAAGTAAAAGTAAAAGAGAACACCCCAAACACCCCATCCTCCCATTCTTCCAATTATTCATTTAATTTTTGTCCCCGTTTTTCTATTCATCTGTCCATACACTGGATAAAGGGAGTGTGAGTCACAATCACACACACTATAAGCTATATAATTATACAATCATCTTTAAGAATCAAGGTTACTGTGTTGCAGTTCAACAATTTCAGGTGGGGCTGATCTTTTTATTAGCTTTTTGAAAAGTTTATGTGAGAGCTTTTGCAAGTACACCTTGTTCCCTGCCTAGGAAGTACTTAGGTTTTTAAAAATCTTGAATTCTGACATGTACAGTTAAGCTCTGCCCTTTCTTGGCTTGCAGTCCTCTTCTGTATTTAATTCCTAATTTCACTTACATTTTTCATCTCATGGTCATTGCTTTATTAGAACATTTTAGTGAAGATTTTTTGTATGTAATATAAGTTCAGAAATTAGTGTTCTTATTTTTATTTTATGGAGGGAAAGTATTCATTAAATCTTAACCTTCCTTAACTAAAGCAACCTTGGCTAGATCATGTGAAAGAAACTTGTGCAAAAGTAACAATTTAAAAATATTTCCTTCATAGCATTTGACACAATTCGTGGTTTCAGATATATCTGTGCTTTATTGTCTTTCCTATGGCAGACTGCATTAATGGCCCCAGTTCTTCTCCTTTCCCTGTATCCATGTCTTTTGCCAAGTAACTTTGCAATGCCCTCCTGCTGAGATCCCATTTGGGACATATGGCTTGCTTTGGCCCATGGAAAAAGGAAGAAGTGATAGAGTAACAGTTCTGAGCCTAGGTCTGAAGAAGCTGGGTCTGTTTTCATTTGCCCTCTTGCTCTTCCACCACCCACATGAGAAATATATGCCTCACCTAACTTACTGGTCCCAGTAGGAAGACAGAGGATGCAAGACACATGAAGCAAAGCTGAGGTGCCCCAGTCAAGCTGGCTTACATCAACCAATGTCCAGCTGGCTTCTAGATCTATGAGCAAGCCCAGTGGAACCACCAGCTTAGGCAGCCTAGATGAGCTGAGCATCACAGATGCATGATGGATGTTTATTCCCATATTCTGCTGTGATTTTGTGAGTGTTTGTTTTGCAGCGATTTGTGGCTATAGCTCACTGATACACTGCTGTAAGACAGCAAGTTTCAAAAGGGCAGATATCAGATATGCCTGTGTGCCAGTTTGAATGTATTATGTCCACCAAATGCCATTATCTTTGATGCAATCTTGTGGGGCAGACATTTTAGTGCTGATTAGATTGGAATTCTTTGAGTGTTTCCGTGGAATGTGCCCCACCCAACTGTAGGTGATAACTCTGATTAGATATTTCCATGGAGGTGTGGCCCCACCCATTCAGGGTGGGCCTTGATCAGTGGAGCCTTATAAATGAGCTGACATAACAGAAGGAACTCAGCGCAGCTGAGAGTGAACTTTTGAAGAGGAGCTACAGCCAAGAGGGACACTTTGAAGAAAGCACAGGAGCTGCAGATGAGAGAGTTTAAAGACGGATGTTGAAAGCAGACTCTTGCTCTGGAGAAGTGGAGAGAGGACAAATATCCCAAGCGCAACTAAGAGTGACATTTTTGAGGAACTGCAGCCTAGAGAGGGATGTTCTGGGAGAAAGCCGTTTTGAAACCAGAACTTTGGAGCAGACGCCAGCCACATGCCTTCCCAGCTAACATAGGTTTTTCGGACACCACTGGCCATCGTCCAGTGAAGGTACCTGATTGCAGATGTGTTACCTTGGACACTTTATGGCCTTAAGACTGTAACTGTGTAACCAAATAAACCCCCTTTTATAAAAGCCAATCCATCTCTGGTGTTTTGCATTTGGCAGCATTAGCAAACTAGAGCAGCCTGTTTGCCACTGCACACCTAATCCTGGACACATGAAGTGGCCACATTTTTTGAATAAGAGAATGCCTGAATAAATGAATCTCTACAAAGAATATATGAGTGGCATGTCTTCCACACATATCTATTCAGTGTCTATTATATGCAGGGTCAAGTTGGGAGTATGAGATTCAGTAAAGAAATTACTATCTGTTGAGCTTCTCTTCTGTGGCAGGCACTGTGCCGGCCACTCTGCCAACATATCCCATTCAACCCTCACAATAGCCCAGTGAGATCCTATAGGAAGCATGGGGTGGTCCTGAATTCACAGGTTGTGGTGATTCTAAGTCTGCCCTCTCTCTACCACACCATGCTTGGTTTGGCTCTGTGCTAGAGATGAGGAAGATGTAGACACTGACCTTGAGGGACTTAACACTTTAATTAGAGGATTTAATACACATAGATATAAAGTAATAGCTACTGCTGAGACTACATTTAAGCTGAATTGGGAAGCTCTTCTGATCCCACTTCATAAGTGACAGGGTTTGGAGTCAGCTTCTTTGGCTTATATTTCTTGCCCTTTGTTCAATGTATTGATTCTCTTATTTCCTAATTTCTTCATTCAACAATTATTTATTCAGTACCTACTAAGTATCAGATGCTGGGAAGAAAGCAGTAAACAAGAAAAACAAGTCTTCAGTTCTCAGAGTTTACACTCTAAAGGGAGAGATAGATGGTAAATAAGCAAAGGCAAGAATAAACAGGATAACTTCTGATAGTAACGGATGCCAGAGGACTGAGAAAACTGGTGAGATAACCTATAGTGGGGGTGAAAACAGGAATACTTTAGATCAAGGTTTCTCAACCTCAACACTGTTGACATTTTGCACTGGATTCATTTTCTTTTTTGTTCTGGAAGCTGACCTGTGCACTGTAGAATGCTTAGCGGCATCCCTGCCCTCTGCTTGCTACATTCCAGTAGCATCTTCCACCATGTTGTAGACAAACAAAAATACATCCAGACATTGACAGATGTCCCTGGGAGGGGGTAAAATTACCTACTCCTTTAGATAGAGTGGTTATTGAGACGATGTTGAGCTGAGAGTTAAAGTAAGGGGTCATGTGCAAGTCTGGAGTCAGCATGTACAGGTAAAGGGAAGCAAGTGTGAAATCCATGGGGCTTTTTCACATTCAAGGATCAGAGAGAAGGTCAGATGAACTGGTTTAGGGGGGTGAAAAGAGAAGGAGATAAGTGTCTCTAGTGTAAAGTGATAATATAATGTCAGATTTTATTTATCTGTTATATTGGATAATAATCTATACTTTTTACTCAGAATATTTTGCTTTCTCAATTTCTGCAATAAAAGATTTGATTTTACTTTTTTTTTTTTTAATTCATCTTATCTTATGCTGATCCTGGTTGGGGAGAAAGCAATGCCTTTGGTGCCAAATCAAGTCAGACCCATCTGGAAATTTTGAAATGCCAATTGATGTGTTCTGCATATTATAAAGCTCCAGTAACCCTAAGCCTGAAAAAGCATGAGACCTGTCAGGGAGATTGAGCTCTCTCGATATGCTCCTCTGCTTTTCTTGGACTCGGGGTTATTGTGTTGGGAAGAGTAGAGGTGGTCTCAGAAGCCCATAGAAGATGGTGAAATATGGCAAGAAGGAGTTTTTAATAGATTTATTAGCCTTATTCAAAGTGTACTGTTTTTGACTCAGTAGAAGTTCTGCATAGCCTTATTCCCAATCATGATACAGAATGAATCATGACATTAATAAAAATGTCCTAAGGCCATCTTCAGTGTTCTCTGTTATGCCAGGCCCCAAGAGAACACAGCTACTCCAAGTGGGGTCCTGTGCTGGTAGCAACAATTGGGTCCAATCAAGAGTACTACTCACCATAAAACTGACTCAAATTAACAACCATGGGAATCTAGGGGATTGTAAGATGGTTTCTGGCTACAGAGATCAGAGTCTTCTTGGCAGGTGCATCACTTATGCTTACCTTAAGAAAGGTGGGCAATGCCAGTGCATGCATGGGAGTGCTTGCTAGGAGGAGGAAACTTTCTAGACAAGCACAGAAGTAGGAAAGCGATGTCTGGGTTTGAGGATCACTTTCTAACTAGAAACCAGAGTGAATGAAGGGGAATATGGGGAACTAAGTCTAACAATGATGTTAACATGATCATCACAATAGAAACTACAGGTACCATTACAGGCAAATTACAGCCACCACCATTATATCAACCAAGTCTGTAGTCACTACTAGCCAAAGATCTGAGCCTCTGAACACCAGTGATATGGTAGACTACCCAACTGCAGAATCTGTGGTCGCCACTACTACAACAAGAAGTGATGCCACTGCTACCAGGATGCCAACACCTGAGTCCACGACCCTTACCACCACTATCACAGACTGAGCTTATATTTCTAAAACCACAGCTATAAAGGTCATCATTATTCTTTCTCTGAACATAGAATTTCTTTTTTGATTAATAGTATCATCAATGTAATGTTCACCATAAAACCAGGAATATTGTATCTCTGACTTCTAGAGTAATTAGCACACTATTCTTATGAGATCTTAAGCTTAAAAGACTTTGAAACCCTTCATAAGATTCTAGATCATGTAGTTCTCATAACAAATGGGAGTGTCAATCATCGATATGTATCTCTCATTAGAAAGATGCACATGGAGGCCCGGGAAAACATCCACAATATTTGGACTCAACATAGCTTTGGAAATTAAAGCGATTTTATTAAAATAAATGTTCCTTCTGGTTATAGATTGAATTGTCCCTTACCCACCCCCACCCTCTCCCCCCAAAAAACAAAGTCCTTATCCCCACTACTTCAGAATGTGATCGTATTTGGCAATAGGGTCATTACAGATGGAATTAGGCAAGTTAAAATGAGGTCATACTGGTGAAGGCTGGGTTCTTAATCCAATGTGACTGATGTCCTTGTAAGAAGAGGAAATTTGGATCCAGACATTGTAAGCCATGTGGTGACCGAGGCAGAGAACACCATGGATTGCCTGATGCTGAAAAGAAGCAACAGAGGGCTTCCCCTGGAGTATAGAAACCTTTGAAGCAAAGACTCCTTAGCTGAGAATGGTTAACTGAGTCTTTGACTAGAGAAGAGGATGAATAATCTGAAATGTGGGAGCCCAGGAGGTGTGAGAGAATGTAGATAGGCAAATTACAGATTTGTGTGCACATGAATGTGTGTATGTAAAGGGGAGTAAAGAAATAAGATCACTTCACAATCCTTTCCTCTGAACTGCTGTGACACCTTCTTTGTATTGTGCATCTTAGGGAGCTGACAGGCACTGATGTTTCACCAACGTGAAGAAGTGTATCATCCGTTTTAAAGTGTGATTATCTGACACTTCTTCACACATAGGTTAGTTTCTCCCTGAAAGGCTAGGTTAAATTCCCTAGCCTTCCAGGGAGCTGAGAGTAAGTGGAATTCTCTAAGAAATATTCAATTTATTTACTTAACACACAATTAATTAAGTACCAGACATCTTGTTAATCATCTTGCTAGACATCTAGCTTCTAATTGTTTCCCTTTTTTTTCTTATCTTTCTTCAAACCAATTCACCTTTCCTCAAATTACCATACCTTATCCACTGAGGAACTTTATCTAAACATTCCCAAGAGGAATCTTCTGCTCACAGGTCCTATAACATTATTTCTACCCACCTTGTATTTCATACCCAGTTCATCTCATCAACCTTTGTCTTGCCATTGACTCTTCTGGAATATTCTTCTCCCACTCTTTATCTACTGAAACTCTATACACCTTTCTTTCATTTTATACTTCTGTTTCCTTGTCACTTATCCCAGATTTCAGCGTATGCTGCTTTAAACTTTGTTGAATATGTTTCCTTCCTAATGATATTACAGGAGACTTAACAACTTTTCTGGGTGTATCAAAGACAATACCTAGTTTGGTTTCAGCTAGTTGCCAGACAACTTTTGAATACAACTGCTTTAAGACGGACAAGGCTTCCCAGATAAATGGAACATAAACATTCAAAATGACTGCTGCAACAAAATCACGGCCCAAACTCTATCTACTTGATTTTGTTGCAGGACCACACCTGATGGCCCCTGATCTTTATATTCAGCTTCAATTCTCCTGAATGGTGCTGTGACTCTTCTTTGGCTGCCACAGCGTAGGTTTCTCGGTTGTCTTATCTGTTAATGTTTCTGGCAACACTCTTCCATTTTCTTGGCATATCATCACCCCTCAAGAATTGCAATGGCTTCTACCGCACTTAATCTTGGCCCACAAATTTAAACTGCTTCCATTTTACTAACTTAAATGGCTTCTCAGCCATTGGACTGAGAAGAGGTAGAACACCATTAGAACTTGACAATCCAGGACCTTGCTTTGATCAGCACTTCCTCTCAAGGGTAAAAGTTGAGGCCATTGGCCACAAATCTAAATATATAATACAATTTATTTAGGATTTTCATTGCTTGAGTCATAGCACCTCCTTCTATGTTAGGTTTCTCAGCAGCTAACATGAATTTTTTTTCTCAAAGCTAAGGCCTACTGCCACCAAATTGAGATTGGAAATAGTTTCAAGTAAAGATAAGGAAAACCACTTCCTGAATCATCACCAAGGCTGGCTGAACTTCAGATCCTTTGAAATATTTCAATGTAGCCTAGAGATTCTTTCCAAAAGTCTCAGATTTCAGCCCCATTAAAAAACAGAGCAACTATTAACATTTTGTTTTTGCATATGTGTCCATAAATTTATGACGGTTTTAGGATTAAGTCACCGAAAGAGGATCAGGGAAGGCCTGTCCAACATTTTCATTTTGCAAAAACTGTATTTTTAAGGGCTTACCTCTGAGCTTTTGGCATCCGAATCCCTGTGCCTTTCAGTAAAGTTTCCTCTTTTCCTCCCATTATTTTCTTCAAGATACACAAGGAATCCCTCCAAGGAATAAATGTCCTCCTGTAGTTGTATTTTGGAATTTGAGGGATATATCACAATCTGTGGAGTAGGCAGGGGAATGCCATTTCTTAGGAATAGAAACTTGTTATAAAAGCTTAAGATAATTGTGCTCTAAGAAGATCACTGAGGTTGCTTTCATTAGGTGTAGAAAGGATGTTAAGGAAAAATATGAAAAAAAAAAAAACCAACCAGAATAATAATTCAGCAGAAAAACATCAACAGAAATTAACAAAGCAAAATAACAATAACTACCTTTTCTCTTAATGGTTTTGGGAAGTGTTAAAAAATAAAATGCACTCAGTTCTGGTAAGCATAGAGTAAAATAGGCAATCATACATTTACTAGATGGTACTATAAACCAGCCCAAATGCATTGGGAGAAAACTTGGGAGCACGTATTGAAAACTATAAATTGTATACCCTTTGTCAGAGTAAGTCTGATTTTTGGACTCTATGCATGGAAATACCTGAAATATAGAAAAACTTTTAAGATACAAAGAATTTCTTTGTGCTTTACTTAAAGATGCAAAATATTGGAAATTAGCTGTCCAAAAGCAGATTTGCCCAATGTAATACAATTTAGCCCTGATACTTTCAGACACTTTGCAAATAGTCAAAAAAACATAAAGCATATAATATGATTATAACTATATAAAATACAAAGTAAAAAGAAATAAAGAAATTTACTAAAAATAATTGCTTCAAAGAGAAGGAGTTTGGCTGATTATATCTATTTTCTAAATTTTCTACCAGTATATTTTTATCATTCAGAAAAAGTATTATTTAAGAAACTTGATTTGCATTTTCAACAAACACAGACCACCTACTGGTACACTTTTATTTTTTTTCTTTTGAAAATAGCTTTATGAATTTGGAACAAGACCACCTGGTACCTTTTGGGTAGAATCTGTACCTAGGGAGCAGGAATAAGGAGAGAGTCTTGGGTGGGAGGGTTCAGGCTGCCCATGCTCTCGATGTGGTGAAGGAAATCTGGGGGCAGATGGCAGAGGAGTGGGCTATGTGAAGAACTCAGTGCTAACATTTCAATATCTCTGCTTCCCTGAGACTCCCCTCAATGGTACCCCCTTTTCTTCCTGTGAGAAAAAGTGGGAACTTAATTGATCATTTCATTCTGATTTCAGCCTATTTTCTCTTACTTGCCCTACATTGGGGTCTGCTTCATACATAATTTCCAATTGCATTGTACTTTTCCTACCAAGTCATGGCAATATAAAAGCCAGGCTGGAGCAATACCTAGCTGAGCACATAGTAGGAGCTTAATATTCATTGTTGAATAAATGAATCAATTAAATAAATAAAAGGGAAAGAAATCCCATGGTCTCTCTTAAATCTTTAGATCTGCTTTGATCTGATGCTCTGGTTAGAATTTTGCAATCCTATTACCTCCGTCAACTATTTTAAGCTCAGAAAGAATGTCGAAACATGTTGGATGAAAGAGACACCAAAATCACCACCCAGTCATTAAAGTGTGTAGAAGTAATATGATTTGTGCAATGCAGATTTTAACAAGTTCCTAATAAACACTGGTGGGTATTATGGGGGTGGGAGGACACTTAATAGCACCTATTATGGGCTAGATATTTTTCCATCTCATAAATTCCTCGTAACGATTCAATGAGATAAGGGTTAGTGTCTCTAGTTTTTAAAGGGGAAAACTGCAATTCAGTGCAGTTAAGTATGTTACCTAAAACATCAGTGCTCCAGGATGTAGGAATCTGGAAAAAGGAGCACTCTCGCCCTAACAAGAAAAATCTAGATAATCTACAAAGCCATATCTTATTTGAACACAACAGAGAACTGACATCACAGAGCAACCACCTTGCCTGAAATTCAAAAAAAGACAGATACCTCCAAAGAAAGGTGGAACTCAGCCACTGGCACACTTATGTCAGAGCACAGACAGAAGGTGGCATCACTGTATAAGCGGGTAGGAATTCAGCTAAAACTTTTGACACACTTCCAAGGGCCAGTGTGGGCTGGCATGCGAGTGTAGAAACACTGGGAGCCACACACCCAGGGGAGTTGTACCCACGCACAGGATCTTCTCCATGGACTGACCCAGGGCACTCGTGAGAACGGCTGGGGAGAAGATTGGAGAAGGGCTCCCTTGATGGTGAGGCATGGAGGGGAAAGCCACCTCAGCAGAAAAAAGAAGTCCTGCCCAGATCCTTTATCCTTAAGGAACAAAAGCCTTAAGCCACTAGATAAAGAGGAGAGGACTGTTATATCCAGGCAAAAATGAAACAAACTGAAAAACCCCATTCTGGCTGGTAAAAGGGAAAAAAGGCAAGTCCAGCACTCCTGGGGGACGGGCAGGATCACTGTGAGAGCCGAGCACCTGGACCCAGGGTTCTCCTGAACTCCTCGACCAGGCTAGCAAGCACCCAGTGATGAGAAACTGCGGTCTACTGCTCCCAGGCCCAGGCATAAAGGGAAGGCCTAAAGGTGAACATGGCGGAGGTATTAAGAAACAACTTCTGGGCCCCACCCTGATCAAGATAGTAGAATGAGAGGCTTCAGGGCTCAGTCCATCTACAGAAGCTTTAAACAACCAGCAAGAACTGGAAGAAACATCTTTCTCAAAGCTCCAGAAAACAGTTAAAGCACTGCAGTAAGAGGGCGAGTACTGAATCAAGAAAAAGTCTACTAAAAGCAGTAGGATCTCCTGATGCCTTGGCTGTCTCCTCTTCTCCCACCACTGGCTTGGCATGGAGTCTGCCCACCCTCCCAGTGCCATTCAGGTCAGTTCTGGAGGGAGCAGAGTAAACTCTGTGCACAAATTGGGAGCATGTGTGTCTGGCTCAATCTCTCTGGTAGTGGCCCGAGGGAATGAACCAGGATACTTGTTGCAAGCTTGCAGTTCCAGAATTTGCCTTGCACATAGATGACAGCTCACAGAGCTCCCCTATACGGTGCTGTGGCAGAGCAGCCAAATGAGGCTGCCCAGGGCAAGCGATTGCTGGCAGGAGGGCAAACAGTGCAGCTCTCGGAACCAAAAAGAAACTGTTTCCTAAGGAAATACTATTGTATATTTGGTTCTAACTCCTCTTCTTACTTCCTACAGGATCTAAATGGTAAATGCATTAAATGCAATGATAAATCAATGATTTTGGATTCATACCATATAGTCATGTAATTGGTCACAAGAACTATATAAAGGGGTGTGTGTGGGGGGGTCAGGGTGTAGAAGTGTATAGGCACATAGTTTATGTAGAGTCTTGAAATTAAATTGGTATCAAAACAAATGAGATTGTTTTAGACTTCAGATGTTAAATTTAAGCCTCATGACAACCGCAAAAAATATATAAGAGGTTATGCAAACTCATAGAGACAGAAATTAGAGTACAGACTGCCAGGGGTGGGGGACAGGAGGAATGGGGAGCAAAGGCATAATGGGTGTAGGATTTCTGTTTGGGGAGATTGGAAATTTTAGTTATGGAAGGTGATGAGCTTACTACAACATTGAGCATGTGATTAATCCTGCTGAATGATACGCTTGGGAGTGGTTGAGATGGGAAAGTTTATGTTGTATATATGTTCCCACAATTTAAAAAAAAGAAAAAGCAACTAAAGAAACAATGACATGAACTGCAATACATGATCCTGGATGGGAAATAGCAAGGGCAGAGAAAAGGCTCAAAAGGACATTGTTGGAACATGAAAAATACGTGAATATAAACTTTAAGCTTTATATCAATGTTAAATTTCTTAAACTTGGTAACTTTACTCAAGGTGATTATATAAGTGAATATCCTTGTTCAAGGAGCATGATGCATATGACCTTCACTCAAGTGTTCAGAAAGTGGAAAGATAGGTGATAGATAGATAGACAGATTAAATGATACAGCAAATGTAGCAAAATGTTAAAATTGGTGGTTGTGTATATCTCGGGTGAGTGGGTAGGGGTATGTTGGGATTCTCTGTATTGGGTTTATATTATATTTGCTACTGTCTTATAAGTTTGAAAGTATTTTGAAAGAAAATGTTAAAAACAAATTAAAAAAAGAAAACCCTTCGAAAACCAAACCTCACCCTAAGCACAAAGTGACACCAAAGGATTTTGAAGCCCATCATGCACTGAAGGAAACAATAGCAATAGCAAAACTCAAATTCAGCTCAACATATAACCAGGTTGACTTACTGCCCTTCCTGCCAGACACATACTAATAGATTAACAAAAGACAGGCACAAACACTGTTTACTTTAGTCTCTATATCCTACGCATGGTGTCAGACACTCAATAAAACATTAGGAGGCATACAAAAAAGCAAGTATAAACAACCCACTGTCAAGGGGCAAAGCAATACACAGAATATGACTCAGGTATGACTCAGCTATTGAAACCATCAAACCAAATGTAAAATAACTATGATTAACATGTTAAAGGCTTCTTGGAAAATGTGGACAGCATGGCTCAACAGACAGAATTTTAGTAGAGAGATAGAAACTATAAAATAAATTAAAATGCCAAAATTAAAAACAGTGTAACAGAGGTTAAGAATGTCTTCTATGTCCTTATCAGTAGACGTGACACAACAGATGAAAAAATCAGTAAAAATTTTCCAAACTGAAGCACAAAGAGAAAAGAAAAAGGAATAAAACATAGCAGGGAATCTAAGAACTGTAAAGCAATGTTAAACACCACAAAACAATTGTAATTGGGATCTCAAAAGAAGAAGAGTCAGAAATGGTGCAGAACAAATATTTGAAGAAATAATGGTTGAGAACATTCTAAAAATAATTAAAGGAATCAAATCACAGATTCAGCAAGCAAAGAAAATTCTAAGTAGGACAAATACCACAAGCAAACAACAGCAACAACAAAAACAAAAACCCACACTAAGACAAAACATATTCAGATTGTTGAAAACTAAAGATAGATAGTTGAATGCAGAGGGTTTTATATACAGAGGAAGAAAAACATAAGACAGCAGAATTCTTATTAGAAAACTGCAAGCTAGAAGACAACAGAACGACAATGGAATTTTAAAGGTTGAAAAAAATACTGTCAACCCCAAATCCTATACTCAGCAACCATATATTTGAAAAATGAAGGAAAAAATTCAGTCTAATTATGTTTAAGACATAAGACAAATTCCAGTAGAGTGTTATCCTACAATGTACCAGGACTATAAAACTCCTAGAAGAAAATACAGGGAAGCATCTTTAGAATCTTGTGTTAGGCAATGGTTTCTTAGACTTTACATCCAAAGCACAAGCAATAAAAGAAAAAATAGCTAAATAGGACTTCCTCAAAATTAAAAACTTTTGTGCCTCAGAGGACTTTGTCAAGAAAGTGAAAAGGTAGCCTACTCAATGGGAGAAATTATTTGGAAACCACATATCTGATAATGGTTTAATATCCAGAATAATTTGTTCTATTATTGCATATATGAACTAGAAGATAAAGTCATCAGGGAATGAATGGCATGGTTATTGACACTTTATCAGCTCACCAGGCAAGGTTAGTGGAAAATGTGGGTCTTAAGCAGGATTACCAATTGAAAGAAAAGCTTGGACTTAAAAGAGCAAGGAGGCAACCACTTATTTAGAGGCAACTTGATTATTTACACAGTATACATGGCTGAGCTTTTCTAAGCCAGTTTCTTCTAACTGCGAAAAGAACACTCTTGCCCCATCTTTCTACTTCATTTTAGATGAGCTGGCTTCTCACCTCACTCTGATTTTTTTTCTGCTTGTTTGCTCACCTATAGCTTCTCAACTACAACTTCTGACTCTCTGAATGTTAAAACAAAACTGAAAGAACAGAAATTGTTGAGTGGTGGAATTGGTTGCCACAATTCTGCAAATCTGTTTAATGAGGAAATTGGGCTAGATGATTACTATGATCCCTTAAGTTTAAGTTTCAATTAAAAAAAATAAGATGAGTCATTACACAAATCAAGACAACAAACTAGAGTCATGATTCAAGTAGGAGGCTGGAAGGTAAAATAGATCTTTGATGTCTTTTCTTCAGCAGGAGGTAACTGACACCTTTACCCAAACAAGGTTTTGAAGTTAAGGAAAAGTGTACCTGAGAGGCGTTGGGGAGAATAAACACAGATAGCACTTACAATGTTTTTCATGGTGGCAGGTAGAGTTTTCTAATGATTATACAAAGGGTTTGGATTTTTGCCAAAACAAGTAGTCCATCTCTTTCTTTTGGGGAATTTTAATGCATTGATACTAACACACTGATATGTTGTTGGAAGAAATTCCGTACTGGAATTTCAGGGTCATTTTCTTGCTATGCAGGCTCATAAGAAAGCAGCTGTATATTTTTTTCAGACAAAAGGTAGAGTGGCTAATATTATTGTTTTACAGAATGTATATGTTCCAAACATCCTATCCCCAAAAGGTGTATCTGATAATATGAAATAATGAATACTGAACTGAATCCACCCCGAATAGATTTATCATAGTTAATTTGGTGCTAATTAAGCCCAGTATTTCCTAAAATCTGCAACTAAAAAAGGCACTGAACGAAGTGACAAATATTTCTAGAGATGGGGTCCTGAAATTGGTTACTATGGAATGGAAGGGAAATATAGGACACAGTCTAGAGACACTGAACAACTTCAAATACAAACAGTGAATAGTATAAATAATATTTTTACTTTTTCCATTTAACTTATCCTGGAGTTTCCAACCTGTCATGAAAAACAGTTGGTTGATTTATACATTTTGCAATTGTTTTTATTTTAGTTATATTAAGATTAAAGTAGGCACAGTTTCACAGGGAAAGTGACTAAACTGTAATCATTTAAATATATTATTAAATTATTTTTTTTTCAGTTTCAACCATTTGAGGGAACACTTTTTGCACACTATAGAGTCGACGTATTTCCACAATATTAGCTATGCAATTAGTAGAGCCTGAACATAACCAGTTAATGCAACTGCTGATAAAAGATGGAATACGTTATTTTAGAGGACAATCTCTAGATGGTTCACGAGGATTTAGGTAAGACTTTAGCAACCACAGTCTCAAAGTGAAACTAATTTTTGGAGCCTCAACAGAAAACTTTTTAAGAAACAATTTGTTTATTACCATTTTATTACTAATAGTGCCACATACAATATGTACTTTAAAAGATCTCTGCTTTTTCTAGAAGATTCTCTTCCACCGGTGTATCAGAATGGACTTGTGCTTGTAATCCTTACATAAACCACTCAGAAAAGATTCTGGAGTGGGGGTGGAGGGAGTCTTGTTCTCCAAGAGTTGAAATAAGATGATGTAAGAAAGGCAGTGCACAGTCTTAGTGGAAGTTTTATGTCCTTATTCTGTACACTCTTCCTCAGCCTGTTTATGAGAACTAGGCTTCCCATAGGGCAGAGAGAATCTGCAAAATAGGCTGGCTGAGAGAGTCAGAGTTTCTTAATGAAATGCTTTATATTTGTTTTTCAGAGTGTCCAGGCCTGGACAAGTTGAATAAACTCTAAAAGATTGGCAATAAAATCAAAGTTTAGGGAAGTTAGCAATTGTGTTCATTGAGCACAGCAGCTCTGTAAGTTAACTGTACTTATAGTCCTAAAGCTGAGATATACCAGTGTTTAATCCCCAGGTCTTAGTATAGTGCCAAGCTCATAATATATGTTTAGAAAATGTTTGCTGAATATGTTGAACTAGACCTTGACTCATTCTATGAATGTGTCATCATCAGGCATTGGCTTGTAAGTCTGAAACCACTTTAACCAGAGTTCTCCTTGGAATCTTGAAATCTGCAAATTCCACCTGGTTTGTGACCTAGGTAAAAGCCCTTCTCATCACCAGTCCTTAAACTGATTCTCATTCTCATCTTGCTCTCTATTTCTTCTTTTGTGGGTCATCCGTCAATTCTTTCCTTTCTTCCTAATCTTTCCCGCTACATCCCAAGTAAACAAACTTGCCTATGTTTCAGTCTTTTCAAATAATGATCCCACTGTCTTTTTACCTTAATGGAAAATTTCCCATAGGATAATGTTTCATTCGTCTTCTCTAGTGACTACTGTTTGTTACACAGTATCGTTGGTAGCATAATACTAGGCAGATTGAGAACTGGAATGAGGAGTGAGGAGAAGAGAAACATTCTTGTTACGTATTGTTGCTAGCAAACAATTCTCTTTTCTCATAAAACAAACACATTATTTGAGGCTCTTGCCATTTGACTGTTCTGCCTTCTATCTCTGCTTGTTATAATCATTATACAGCTCCTGGAACTTCCACTTGGCACCAGCTCAGTCCTTTTGTCTACCGAATTACTGCCATCATCATAATTTTCTGACTACTTTAAAATGAGTGACCATCACCACATGTAATAAGTGGTCATTTAGCCTCCAGTAACCCATGGCCCTACCCTAGACCTGGTCATCTATGGGAACTGCTCCACCTCTGAAAGTTCAAACTTCAATTTTATACTCAGAACACAACTCGTTTTCTGGATCACCTGTTTGCTGATTTCAATTATACCTGTTCGTGGACCTCCTTGGAACTGCTAAGCCTCTTAATTTTCCTCAAAAACTCATCCTCCTTCAGGCTTCACTTCTTCACTTCTTTGTCTATCCATTCACTTCAACCTCAACTTTTCCCCTTCTTTCCTTCCACTGTTCTCCCAGAAAGACCACAATCCATGTTAAGTCAAACAGTCTGTCTTCTAAGCTTCTCCCAGCAGTGAGTGGGCCAAATTCCTGGGCCCTGGCCTCAGCCAGACCCTCCCAGTGCATACTGAGGTGTCTTTGGGATATACCAGAGAAGGGCTGTAGTAGGGACCACATGTACAAACTCAGGAGAAAGATCTGCACAAGATGAAATGGTTTTGGTGTTATAGTCTCCACTAGATTCACTCCTTCACTGCTGTCCCCTTCTTAGGGAACAGTGCCACCTCCTCTAGGACATAAGCCTGGAAAACTAGACATCAACTGTTATTTTCTCCTCTCCTTTATCTCTGACACTAATTGGTCAGTATTTCTGGTCAATTTTATCTGTGCACTACTTCTTGTGTCATTCCACTTTTTCTAACTCCCTGGCAAGATTTTTGATCACTTGTGACCTGTATTACTGTCACCCCTAATTGGCTTTCTAGTCCTCTAGTCACACAGCACGCATCCCCCCCCCCCACCCAAATTCACAGCTTCCAGAGAAATGTTTTTTAAAAAGAATAGACTTGAACATTTCTCTTCCTAAATTTAAAGCTCCATAATAGTTTTCCACTTCCTTTGGATAAAACCCAATCTCCTTCCCATAGCCTATAAGATCTGGAATGATCTGAAACTACGTAAATCTCCAGCCTCATCTCTTTCCTCCTTTCCACTCCCCTACTCCATCCTGCTCAGTCCCACTGGCTTTCTGCAGTTCCCCAGATGTCACATACTTTTTCCTATATCTCTGCTATGATCACATGAGCTCCCTCTGCCTGGAAGGTCTCCTTTCTCCCCTCTTTTGAATAACACCTGGCTACCTTGTCTTTATGTTCCATCCAGTAGAAAACATGACACCATAAAATTATGGCATCATTAGCCCAATGTTTCCTTATGCAAAATGAGAACAATTGCCCAAATATTGATTTTATACATAGGCTTGTTTTTATCCTTTTTTTTTTTTAGCAGTGAAAATGTCCCATATCAGAAAACTGCCTCTTTATTTCACCATTAAAAAAATCGGTAGACTTTTACATATTGGCAGAAAAATTCCATTCAATGCATACCTTTAGGAAGTTTCATTATTATGTGACATTCTGGGGTTACTGAAGTGAGCAAAATGCGTTGCTTTCTCTCAAAGTCATCACAGGCTAGAAGGAACGTGATGCAGGTATGCAACTAAAAAATGGAAGGCAGCTTTTGATAAGGGCATTAGTATATAAATAGACAAAGTGCCAGGAGGCACAGAGGAAGGAATCCATTTGGGAGGTGAGGGTGAGGGTGGAGGGTTTTTTTCTTTTCTTCTTCTTTTTTTTTTTTTTTTTTTGTTTCATTTAAAGAGTGGGGCCTGGGACCTCTGATAGTCCCTCTTTCTCTTTCTCTCTTTTTGCCTTCTCTTGCTCCACTGAGTCAGAATGTTGGCATGATCCTGGGAAGGAGGCTTTTCTAAGATGAAAGCAGTTTAGATCCATTGTCCTTCATTCCTATCTCTTTTTAGACTATCTTCCTCTCTGGCGTTCTCTCTCTCTCTCTCTCATTCTGTCCTTCTTTCTCATTTTTGCTCTCACTATCTGTGTCTTACCCTCTCGTCTCTAACACATGTCAAGTGGTTGGAATGGTAAGAGCGCTTCATGAGCTGCTCCAGGCTTATCTGTCCATCTTATTTTGTTTTCTCCAGAACTTGGAGCTATGACCTTTTATCCATCTGAGATTCTGATGTGAGTTTGGGGACAGAAGGTGCACAGCTGTCCATCTGATGTGCTTTGTTTCTAGGCAAGTTGGCCCTCTTGCGTAGCAACAGGGAATCTGTCATGTGAGTTGCCTTGCTCACTGGAATCCCACAGGAGCCCCAGGCTAATAAGGAGATATCACTGCACCTCCTCACGTTTTTTTAGCAACCTGGCAGGGAGGCCTTGCCTGATGAGGGCACCATTCTGATATTCCTGGCTTACACCATCACAGTTCTTTCATATTCTTTTTTTAATCCTGTGAATTTCACAGCCCCATCGTAACAGCTTGACCCATAAGATCTACTTCCCTGATCTCAAGTACCATCTAGGACAGATTCTAGCGTGGCATGTTTCTCTAACACAAGAGCTCGTGATGGCCACTGCCACCACCACATTCAGGCATGTCCCCTCCACTCGCACACACTCATCATCACTCTTTAATGCTCTCTTTGGATGGCTTATTCCGTGAAAGAGCTTCACATGATTAAAACCATTGAGTTCTTGTGCAAATAGCCTTTGAAATAAGTATTATTTTGTGTGTCTGGTTCTTACAGTAACAATGGCTGCTAACAGTTACTAAGCTCTCACATATGACATGTGCCACCCTAAGCATTTTCCATCTGTTACATTGTTTAATCCTCCCAACAACCTATGATGTAGTTTTTATTATCCTCACTTTACTAATAAGGAAACTGAGGCTGAGAGAGGGACATTAAATTGACAAAGGTGCTTAGTCATATGTCAAGTGAATGAGAGGGGCAGGATTTGATCTCTGCAGTGTGATTTTAAAGCCAGCATAATTAACCGTTACCCCTGACTGCACCCCTGCTTGTGGGTGTTCACGCGTGCATGCGTTCAGTTGGTGAATTAGGCACCTGTTATATGTTCTTGAATCTGAGGGTTCAAAGATGCATTAAACACATGGTGTCTGCCTGAGATAGGTATAGATAATCTAAAAATGGAGCAACTGACACAGTCTGCAAGTTTATGATGCATAAAACAGCCTAAAATATATTGCCATTTAACATTTGCAGACTATTAAATAATATTCCAAAGAACTGTTCAAATGCAGAACTTTAAAAAATGTCCAAAAGTCTATGTACAAACATTATCAAATTCTAACATCATTTAAATAATTTTTACTCTAGTGCTGATTTCAAAATAGTCCCCATCAACCTGCAAATAAGATATTTGAATATTTTCAATGTGCCATCACTCACTTTATCTTATAAACTCTTGATAACTTTAATGTCTTCATGTCGTTTATATTTCATGATTCATTGAAGAGAAAAAAATGCATTAATATTATCTGTACTGATTATAATCTAAGTGTTTTAACCAATCTTCTTTGAAGCTTTCACTGCTCCAAAAATTTAATCACCTGCTTTTCTCGCATAATTCTGAGTCCTGCCCCAAATTTTGTTGTTGTATTTTAACAGTTGTTTCCATGTGGTTTCCACCCATAGATTATGAGCTCCTCTAAAGCAGGGACTGAGGTGTAGTGATATTTGTATTCTATTATGGTGCCTGGAACATAGCAGGTACTCAACAAATGTGCTTGAACTAAACTGTCTCATAAAACTGTGTGAATGTTGTATTATTAGAGGTAGTGGTAAGTATGATAGAAACATACAAAGTAGGAAATCATATGGAAACACTTAATAGAGAAAGTCATGCTTATGCCAAATCTTGAAGGAAAATTATTTTGTTCAAGTAGTTCAGATGGGAAGGATGTTCCAAGGTTGTATAAAGTCACAGGAATCTGAGATAAGATTCATGTTCATAGAATAGCAATCAGTTCAGAGGGTTAAGCATCAATTTATTTAGAGTTAATGGCATATAAATGGCATATATGAGTCTAGCAATATGGACAGAAACCATATCAACAAGTGTCTTTTATAGGAACATTTTGCAGTTCATCTTAATAACAATAGAGAATAATTGAATTTTAAGGGAGTGAAATGATCAAATTTGTACTTTATAAAGATAATTTCAAAAAGATTAAAAAATATTTCCAAACAAAAGTATAAAGATCATTTTGTTAGTGCTGTGAAGGGAGGATTATAAAGGGGGAAGAATGGAGGCAGTGATACAGTTAGAAGATTGCCATAGTCCACATGAGGCATTATGAGAGTCTGAAATAAGGGACTAGAGAAAGGGATCAAGAGAAGGTGGTTTTGTAAGCTGCTTAAGACCTAGAATAGGCATGGAAAGGTGAATTGTTGGAAAGGTAGGTGAGGAGGGAGGAAAAAGAGTCTAGGAGTGCTCTAGGGTATACAGGTTGGAAAACCAGGTGTACAATGATACTATTCACTAAGACAAGACATTCTGAGGAGATGATGAGTTCTGTGTGGAACACATTAAAATTCTGGAGGAACACACAGAAGACTGTGGCCAGAGACATGTCATGTATTTGTCTAAAGATCAGAAAAAATCTGGGCTGAAGGTCAAGATTTGGAAGCTGTTCGTGAAATCATGGCAAATATGGAGACTGAGGAAAGAAATCCAAGTTTTATGAAGAGTAAGAGGTACCAAGAAGTAAAGTAGATGGGCAGTCTAACTTCTTACTTGATCTGTTTAGGCAGAAGAGTTCTAGGCTAAGTGAACAAAAGTTTAACTTGAATCACAAAGACAGAGAGTCATGGCCCCACAATTCTAAGACTTGAGATAGTTTATAGATGTAGAACCCCTTGAATGAAGGGAAGGCTGGGTCCTCTTGGGGAGATTGTTCTAGTTTGCTAATGCTGCTGGAATGCAAAACACCAGAAATGGATTGGCTTTTATAAAAGGGGATTTATTTGGTTCCACAGTTACAGCCTTAAGGCCATGAAATGTCCAAGTTAAGTCATCAACAATCTTCACTGGAGTACCTTCACTGGAGGATGGCCGATGGTGTCCGGAAAACCTTTGTTATCTGGGAAGGCACATGGCTGGCATCTGCTCCAAAGTTCTGGTCTTACAATGGCTTTCTCCCAGGACGTTCCTCTCTAGACTTCAGCTCCTCAGAAATGTCACTCTCAGTTGCTCTTGGGGCGTTTGTCCTCTCTTAGGTTCTCTGGGGCAAAAGTCTGCTTTCAAAGGCCATCTGCAAAATGTCTCTGTAAGCTGAAGCTCCTCTCTCAGTTACAGTGCATTCCTCAAAGTGTCCCTCTTGGCTGTAGCAAGCTTGCTCCTTCTGTCTGAGCTTATATAGTGCTCCAGTAATTTAATTCAGACCCACCCTGAATGGGTGGGGCAACGCCTCTATGGAAATTATCCAATCAGAGTCATCACCCACAGTTGAGTGGGGTGCATCTCCATGGAAACACTCAAAGAATTACAATCTAATCAATACTGATATGTGTGCCCACACAAGACTACATCAAAGATATTGGGGGACATAATACATTCAAACTGGCACAGAGTTCAATGAAGTTTTAGCTCAGGTCCATCTCACAGTGGGTCCAGTGTGTCCCCAGACCCATTTTGTAGTTATTTCCCTGGTTCTGGAATGCATAATTGGAATAGACATACTTAGCAACTGGCAGATCCCTACATTGGTTCCCTGACTTGTGGAGTTAGGGTTATTATGGTAGGAAAGATCAAGTGGAAGCCACTAGAACTGACCCTACCTAGCAAAATTGTAAATCAAAAACAATGCCAGATTATTGGAGGGAGTGTAGAGATCAGTGCCACCATCCAGGACTTGAAGGATGTAGAGGTAGCGATTCCCACCACATCCCCATTCAACTCTTCTATTTGGCCTATGCGGAAAACAGTTGGATCTTGGAGGGTGACAGTGGATTTTGTAAATTTAACTAAGTGGTGACTTCAATTGCAGCTGTTGTTCTAGAGGTGGTATCATTTCTTGAACACATCCCCTGGGACCTGGTAGGCAGGTATTGGGCTGGCAAATGCTTTTTTCTCAATTCCTGTTAGTAAAGACCATCAGAAAGAGCTTGCTTTCATCTTAAAAGGCCAACAATACACCTTCATTGTCCTACCTCAGGGGTACATCATCTCTCCAGCACTATGTCATAGTCTAGTCCACAAAGACCTTGATTGTCTCTCCCTTCCACAGACATAGCACTGGTCCATTATATTGATGATATCATGTTGATTGGACCTAATGAACAAGAAGTAGCAACTACTCTAGACTTAATTGGTAAGACATCTGTGTGTCAGAGAATGGGAGAAAAATCTAACAAAAATACAAGGGCCTCAGAGTTATTTGGGCAGAAGATAAAGAAGTATTTGAAAATCCTCCTTGAGGGACTGGAGAAACATGTGGAAATATTAAATTTACTCACCTGGGGAATTCTTTATATTCTCGCAAAGACTGGGGACCTCCAATTTAGTAGGTTGAGCCCTCAATCTTGGGGCTTGCCCTTATGAAGCCTGTTATTGCAAAGAAAAGGCTAAGCCTACCTATAATTGTGCCTAAGAATCACCCCCGGAGGACCTCTTTTGTTGCTCAAATGTGGCCTCTCTCCTAAGTCAACTTGGCATGTGGACTCGCTGCCCTGCCCCTACATGAGAAATGATTCCCAGGGGTTTCAATATCCCTGGCAAAGTGGGACATGAGTCCTAGGGATGAGCCTGGACCTGGCATCATGATTGGGAAAGACTTCTGACCAAAAGGGAGAAGAGAAATTAAACAAAATAAAGTTTCAGTGGCTGAATGATTTCAGATGTAGTCAAGAGGTCATTCTGGAGGTTATTCTTATACATTTTGGTTTTTAGTGTATTAGAATAGCTAGAAGGAAATATCTGAAACTGTTGAACTGCAATCCAGTAGCCTTGTTTCTGAAGATGAGTGTGTAACTATATAGCTTATACAATGCGACCATGTGATTGTATAAAACCTTGTGGCTCACACTCCCTTTATCCAGTGTATGGACAGATGAGAAGAAAAATGGGGACAAAAAGGTAAATGAGTAATAGGGAGACTGGGGGGTGGGGGATGGGTTGTTTTGGGTGATCTTTTTTACCTTTATTTTTATTCCTATTTTAATTTTTATTCTTATTTTTTTGGAGTAATGAAAATGTTCAAAAAAAAATGACTGTGGTGATGAAAGCACAAATCTATGTTGATACTGTGAACAACTGATTGTATGCTTTGAATGATTGTATGGTATGTGACTGTATCGCAATAAAATTGCAAGAAAAAAAATATAAAGGTCTTTCCTTCAGTGAAATTTCTAGGTGTCCAGGGTGTGGGGTATGTTGAGATATTTCTTCTAAGGTGAAGGATAAGCTGTTTCATTTGCCTCTCCTAAAACCAAAAAAGAGGCATAAAGCCTAGTAGTCCCCTTTGGATTTTGGAGACGAGATATTCCTCATTTGCGTGTGCTTCCCAGCCCATTTACCAAGTGAACCAAAAAGTTGCGAATTTTAAGTGGGGAGTAGAATAAGAGGAGGCTCTCTAACAGGTCCAGGCTGCTGTACAAGCTGTGCTGAAAGTTTCAGTGGCAAATAGAGATACTTTCTGGAGACTTTGGCAGGCACCTAAAGAAGAATTACAGTGCAGACCCTTAGGATTTTGGCGCAAAGCCCTACTATCCTCTGAAGATAACTTCTCTCCTTTGGAGAAATAGCTTTTGGCCTGCTACTGGACCACAGTAGAGGGGCAAACACTTACCCATGGGCCTCCAAGTTACCATGAGAACTGAGTTGCTTATAATGAACTGCTGTTGTCTGACCTACCAAGCCATAAAGTTGGGTGTGCACAGCAGCAGTCCATCATAAAATGGAGGTGGTATATCCAAGATAGGGCTCAAGCAGGCCCCAAAAGCACATGAGAAAGTGACCCAAATGGCCATGGCTCCCACTCCATTATAAAATGGAAATGGTATATAAAAGATTTGGCTCGAGCGGGTCCCGAAGGCACAAGTAAGTTGCGTGGGGAAGTGGCCGAATGCCCACGGCCCCCACTCCTGCTACATTACTTTATCTTTCCCAGCCCAGAGCTATGGCCTCTTGGAGAGTTCCTTACAATCAGGTGACTGAGGAAGAGAAAACTCCAAAAGGAGGAGTGCTTCCACTAGGAGACACAACAATGATTCCATTGAACTGGAAATTAAGACTGCCACTTGGCCGCTTAGGGCTCCTTGTGCCTCTGAATCAACAGGCAAAAAAGGTTACTGTACTGGCTGGGGTGATTGATCCTGACTATCAAGGGGAAACAGGGCTGCTACTATACAATGGAGGTAAAGAAGAGTGTCCCGGAAATATAGAAGTTCCTTTATGGTGTCTCTTAGTACTACAAGCCATGTGATTAAAGTCAATAAAAAACAGCAACAAACCAATTGGGGCAGGACTACAAATGGCCCATAAACTTCTGGATAAAGGTGAAACTTCTTTCCCCAGGCAAAGAACCATGGCCAGCTGAGATGCTCGCTGAAGATAAAGGAAATATGGAAAGGGCAGAGGAAGAAAGTAGATATAAATACAAGCTACAATCATCTGACCTGTTACAGAAACAAGGATTGTAATGGTTATGAATATTTCCTCATTTTGTTATGAATATATGTATACAAATATATTCATAACAAATATCTTTATTCCCTTTCATGTCCTATCTTCTTATCATATAACATAAGTTATATGATAACAAATATCTTTATTCCCTTTCCTGTCTTATCTTCTTATCATATAACATAAGTTGAATTAACTTTTTGTCATAGAATTTAAGTTATGGGAAATTTAAGTTTAAGAGTGACTCTTACCCAAGGACTTGCACCTTTCATCAGAGTTTCTAGTTTTCAGCCTGCCCTATGGAATTCACACTTGTCCATCTCCATAGTTGCTTGAGCCAACTCCCATAAAAAATCTCAAATTCCTATTGGTTCTGTTTCCCTGAAGATCCTTGACTAATACTGATTTGTTCAAGAAGTAGGAGGGGAACTGGGAGATAATGGTATAATGAATATCAAAGGAGGAAAATGTCAGAAAGGAGTTGTCTTCAACGGTGTCAAATCTTCAGAGAAGGCAAGTGCCAATAAGAAAAAAACACGAGTTAATTGGATTTAATAATGAGGGAGTAATTAAGAAAATAACAAGTAATTTTCAGGGAATGTTGGGTGGAGAAGCTAAATAGCAAGGGTTGATGTGTGGGTGGGAGGGGAAGAAAGAGACACTGCATTCAGCCCTCTTTACAGAGTTCTGGACTCTAAATAGAAGTAAAGAGTAGAAGAATTATCAAAGGGGATGCAGGGCTAAAGTAGTCCCAGAGACTTGAATATGTTTGTAGGCTGAAAGGAGGGAACAAATTAGAATAAAAAATTTGCATTATAAATGACATGACAATCATTGAGCTCTTTGTATAGAAGATGTTGACCCTACTCAGTCATTCAAGGTTAAATCTCATTGTTCATTCAGTCAATAAATAAGCATTGGTTGCTTATTATGTGCCAGACAATGTTCCAGACTCTAAGGATAAAGAAGGGCACATAGAGTAAATTCCCTGCCCTCATGGAACATACAACCTAGGGGTAGAGACAGACAATAAAAAGGACAAATAGGAAAAATCTATACATTGTCCATTGGGGATAAGTGCTATGGAGAAAAATAAGGGGATTCTGGAGTGCCTAGGAGTGCTATTTTATATCAGGATTATGAAGAAAGGCAGAGACCTAAAGAAAAAAGCAAGCCATGCAATTACCTGTGGGGGGATCATTCTACCTGGAGGGACAGGCAAGCACAAAGGCCAGATCGGGAACAGCAGTGCCGAGAAGCAGGGAGAGGGAGGCGGGAGGCAGACTGTGTTGGGACTTGTACACCATTGTTAGGACCAACTTCTAAGTGAGGTGGAAATCCATTGGCAGAGTTTAAGCAGAACAGTTACATGAAAATAATTATTTTGGCTGATGTCTAGTGAACAGACTGTAAAGGGGCAAGGGTAGAAGTGGGAGAATAGTTAGGAGAGAAGTGAAGTGATCCAGCTGAGAGACGAGTATGGCTTGGAGCAGTCAGGTAGCAATGGAGGGAAGGGAAAGGCTAGGAGTCTGGGCCGATTTTGATGACAGAGCCATCAGAACTTGCTGAGGAATTGGTTATGGCACATGGGAGAAAAAGGATGACTTCATCTTTCCTGCCTTGTTCAACATGAGAGATAGAGTTTGCATTTACTGAAATGGGTGCAGGTTTAGGGACCAATAGGTTTTGTGGAGTTGGGGGCTAATGAGAGGAAGAAAAAGGAATTCATTTTTGGACAGATGAGTTTTAGTTGTTTGTTACGTATCAGAGGGAAGATGTTGTGTAAGCATGTATAATATATGTGTGATGTTTAGAAGATAATTCCAGGTTATAGATAGAAATTTGGGAGTCATCAGCATGTGGACGGTATTTAAAACCATAAGGCTGGATGACCTCACCTAGGGTGTGAAAGTAGAGACGGGAAGCCACCCAAGGGCTGAACCCCGGACTCCAGTAATCAGAAGTGGGAGGGTAAGTAGGAACCAGCAACACTTTCTGAGGAGGAGTGGTTCAAGTGGTAGGAAAAGAACCACAGAAGATTGGCAGCCTGGAAATTCAGAGAATAAATGGTATGGAGAAAGGGAGAGTGATCAAGGGGGCCCAATATTACTGCCAGTTCAACCTGCTCCCTTTTCAGGCAGATTTATTTAGTAAGGAAACAAAAGTGCTCTAGCAAGAGGACCATACTGCATTTATGACAACCAACCATTAGATTTTGAAGGCTTTTGCCCATATCACTTCATTGCTTTCCATGACCTCTTCTGGTCTATTGACACATCATATTTATTGACATCCAGCTAGTTGCTAGGGCTCAAAATCTCTAGTCTTGGTTTTTCTGTTTTTGTTGTTGTCTGTTTGTTTTTTACATAATAGAAACTTCCGTCACTATCACAAGCTTGGCTTAACAGCGTTACCCCAAAATGCTTGTTTGGTTGGTTATGTAGCTGCTACTACACTGGGCCACTTGGTCATCTCTCAAGGTGCAGGCATCAGAGGCCTCCTCCCTGCCAACTCCTCAAGAATGTCCTCCAGAGCACAGTGTGGGGCGTGCGGTTCTGGGCACGGCTGGGCTGCTTCCCTAAGTGGTGTGCAATGGCTGAAGAAGCACCTCATTTCCCTCATTTCAGCTGTTTGGCTGCTGGGAGGTGTACCAACTCCCTGGGTGCTTGGCAGAGAGCAGGGGAACCTCTTCCAGCACCCAGGAAGCATCACCAACCCAGCCCAGACCTTCCTTGGCTTTCAAGGCTTTTATCTCCAAGACTAACAAGAGAGACGCCATCTCTGCCTGTCCCTCAGGCTCAGGGATAGCAAGCTCTTCTTCTCTTCATTTCCCCTTTCCTCTCATTTTCTGCTTTAGAGGGGCCTTCTCCCAGAGCTGCAGATGAGCCAGGCCTTTCTAATGTGATGCTGAAAGACCTAGGGAAAAACTTCGGGGTGGGTGGGGAATGAGAAGGAGACCTGTTAGAGCAGCCTCTTCCTCCTCCCAACCCTCATCTATTCATTTCCCCCACTAAGCTTACAGCGCCCCAAAAGGAAAGCCTCCTCTTTCCAAGTGATGATGCTGAGGGGAGGAGAGAAAGGTGAGGCAGAATGGCATCCTCTCCTCACTAAAAGCCATGCTACAGTCTTCAACTCTCAGTCCTGCTTGGAGACCCTTACAAACTGACCTCTACATTTGGTACTCCTTCCCAAGTGCTTGCCATCATGCCCTTTTCCATTTATATTTTAAACACTATAGTTCTGAGGTGAAGTTCATCCATTCATCCAGTCACTCATCTATTAAACACCTTGTGAGCAAAGCCCCATCTGTGAGCCAGGCCTTGTGCTAAGTGTCAGGTGTAAGGTCATAGTTAAGAGAGACAACATCCTTGACTCAGGGATATTACATTCTGGTGAGGGAGGCATAAAATACAAATAAATACCCCAATTCCAGATGGAGGCACCTGTAACATAGTTGGAAAAGCATGGTTGGAGCCAGTTTGCCTGTGGGTGCAAATCCTCACTCCCCCCTTACTGTCTTTGTGAACGTGAGCCCCTTCTCAAGCTCGTCTGTAAAATGGCGACTATCATCAGGTTTCATTTCATTGTTGTAAGGATTGAAGAACTTAGAACTGTACTAGACACACAGTAACAACAATCACAACTAGCATTTATAAAGCATTTATGGCCTGGTAGCTATTACTATAAGTGTTGTGAAGGAAATAAGCAAGGTTTTGTGACAAAGAATAATGGTGGGGCGGGAGAGGGTCTTCTTTAGATAGGATGATCAGGGAAGGACTCTTTAAGAAACTAACATTTCCAACGAGACTAGAAGGATAAAAAGAAGCCAGTGATAAAGCCTCAGGAAGAGTTTTGCAGACACAGGAACAGAGAGGAAGAAGCTTGGGGTAATCAGTGACCCGACACGCGTTGTGTGGTTGGAGCTATAAAGTGAAAGGAGAGGAATTTGGAAAGGAGGCAGCAGCCACATTACACTGAGCTTTTGTAGATTTCCTTCTCAGCGAAATGCAAAGTCATTGAAGGGCTTTATAAAGGATCTGCTTTGTGCTTTAAAATGATGACACTGGCTTCTGTGTGGACACGCTTGTTAACTATCATTCAGGCTTAATGTGAGCAACATAAATCAGTATTTAATCCTTAGGAACTGATGTAAGTCCAATTCTTATTGCCTAGATCCATTTAATGTCAGTTTGTTTAGGTTTCTTTTTGGTTAATTAGCTAAAGTTCCAAATGTGGGAATCTTTGCCAAATGGCTATTCAGTGTAAATCATACTGATGTGTGTCATTATTATTAGAGTAGGTTCCTAATCCTATTTAAATACTTACTAAGCCTATTCATTCTATTTTGCAAAAGACAATAAATACCTTTTTGAATAATTTTGGGTTGGTTGTAAATCATTGTATAATGAATTTAAAATAGGGCAATGTATTATAAGTATTCAGGGGCAAGTGAGTATTTAACTATTGATGAGCTTTAATTTAAATAGGATTTTTCTGTACTAAAAGGAGCCTCAATCTTTCTGGTTCACCAAATTAATCAGCAAATATTAATTGAATGATGATATTTTCAAGGCACTATGCTAAACATTATCCTCTAATAAGGAATATTTCTAAATCATTCACTTTATTCCATAAACACTTTACAGGATATTTTTCCTATGTGCCTAGCACTATGCTAAATGCTGGGAATTCAGAGGAAAGTGAGATAGGAGGAAGTGACCATTTCAATGCAGGTGATAAATACCGTGATAGAAGAAAGCCAGGATGCTACAGGAACACGCAGAGATGCTATAGCAGACCCAGAAGTGGTGATCTTGCTTTGTTGTTGCGGTCGATTATCAGACTAGCTTTTGACTAAGCCAAGCCTAGAAACAAATTCTGTTCAATCCCCAATAAAGTTAGTAAACTTTCTTTCCTTTCAGATAATGGACTTTTAGTGACTATGTATGGTAAACTGAATAATGGTCGCCCAAAAATGTCCTTGTCTTAATCCCTGGGACCCATGAATATGTTTCCTTACATGGCAAAAGGGATTTTGCAGATGTGATTAAGTTAAGCTTCTTGAAATTGGGAGGTTGTCCTGGATTATCCAGGTGGATCCCCTGTAATCCCAGGTTCCTTATAAGAGGGAGGCAGGAGGATCAGAGTCAGTGTTAGGGGATTTGACGAGGGAAGCAAGAGGTTGAAGTGAGGAAGGCGTCATGAGCCAAGGAATGCAGCTGCCTTCCAGAAGCTGAGGAGGGCAAGGAAACAGATTCTCCCCTGGGGCCTCCAGAAGGAACACAGATCTGCTGACACCTTGATTTTAGCCCAGTGAGATCATCGGACCTCTGACTTCCAGAACTGAAAGATAATACATTTGTATGGTTTTATGCCACTTAGTTTGTAGCAATTTGTTACAGCAGTAAGAGGACACTTACACACCACAGTGCCCAACTGCAGTAGTGGTGGCTGTGCCAAGCATTCTTCTGACTGGCTAAGAACAGAAAGGGCGGGATGGGGACAGCCAGTAGGAGTTCTCTCCTTGGAAGTGGTTTGGTTACACAACCATGAAGAAGAGGGTAGGAATAAAAGTAAATTTCCTTGGGTAGGGAGTCCTGTGGACGACAGGTCCCTCGTTTTATTTTGATAAGCAATGCACAATTGTTTTCTATCGCCGACTTAGTTCATGGCTCTAGGGACTCTCAAGCCGGGAAAGGATTGCTGAGATTGGTGAACTGCTGTGAGCCACCACATCACCAGCTTATCCAGAATGGGATAATGCATTGGAAGTCTTACAACATTCCCCAAAGTCTCTCAGGAGTCCCAGTTGTCCTGGCCTGGTACATTTCCCAGGTCACCTGGCCTTCGAGCATACCCGGCCTTTTGTAAGGAAATGTAAATGGCTAATAAACATCTCATCCAAAGATGCTCAGCCTCATTAATAACCAGGAAAGTCCAAAGTAAAGCCACATTGAGATATCACTTTGCACTCACTAGATTGGCAAATACATTTTTTTAAGTCTGAAATTCTCAAGCATTGGCAGTGATCTAGAACAACAGGCAGTCTCACACATGACCACCTAGGGAAATATTTTGGCATCTTCTGGTAAATTTGAAATGTGTAGACCCTGTAACACAGCAACTGCACTCTTAGGTGTATATACCCTAGGGCAGTACCGGATTCATGGACAGCAATGTCATAGCAGCATGCGTGTCTTAACAAAAAAGTTAAAGGCAAGTGCAGAAGCAAATATTTGACGCCTTTCCTATGTACGTATTTCTAAAGCTGCACAGATATGGGGTCAAACTTTAAGAAAACCAAGGGAATGATAAACAGAAAATTTTGGGTACTGGCTATTTCTGGGGGGAAGGGATATTATCTAGGAAGTGCATCCTGGGGCTTCAGCTGTATTTGTAGTTTCTATTTCTTATGGTGGGCAGTAGATACACAGATGTCTGTCTTATTATTCTTTATATTTTTTACTGTGAGTATCTTTCTTTGAAAGTCTGGAAACTCTCATAATGTTAACAAATGCAATCTGCCTTCCTCATGCCATAATGCTCTCACTTCATGCCCCCACCTCATGCCCTCTCCTCATGTCATCACGCCCCAATGGGCAGCTTGGATGCCCTTCAAGGGTGTGACTTCTGGAGATAGTCGTAGCTGTAGGAACAATGGTCACAAGGGACTTTAGCCTCTACTTGCTGCAGACCAGCATAAAGCAGGGGAATAAACTAAAGATACAGCCATATGAGAAGACACAGGATTGAAAACTCCTATCATGACAGCAAACATGAGAACTTTAAAACCTAGATTATAATGAAACATTTTATAGGGTGGAGAGAATTCTCAGATGAAGAAAGTAACACCCAATGCTTACATGCACTAGTAGACACATGCCCTCTGCATCTATTGGCTGTCATGCACTCCCAAATAAAAGAGAGCCTCTTTTTTAATTATCATAAACTACATACTTAAAGAACTTTGTAATCCTGAACCAGCAATTTATCAGTTAGTCACTCAGTATTAATTAAGTTCGTGTAAACTGTGTAGTTGGGAACCAACCACTGAAGAAATTCATTAAAAAAAAAAAATAGGCCTGTCCCCACCCTCAAGGAACTAATATTACAATATATTTAATTACAACAGTTTGTGCTTTGTCCTATGACAGAACTAACCTAGACTGAAATATCTGTAGAGAAAGAATGCAGAATCACAGGATGAAAATGCCAAAATTCAGACGATAATTGCAGGGAGTAAGTTATTTCAGAAAAAGGAGTTGTCAAAAGAAAGAACAACGGTCAAAAGTCAAGTGCCCATATTAGTTGCTAAGGATCAGGGAAATTATTGTGTAGAATACACATTAGAATGTCATCTGGAACTCAACCAGGTGTTTAACCAATTATTAATAAACCTCATAAGATGTAACATATGTAGACCAATTTCCTAAAGCTCAAATAAAGCATAAAAGTTTGGATGCTCATGTCATATTTGTCAAAATACTGATGCCCTGTATATGGGCAATATGGGCAAAATATCCAACAAGTGACCTTTAATTGACCTGGCCTCTTTTTGAATAATTAAATTTGCTTGTAACTAGGTTGAATTATTTATGAGAACTTGACCAAAATAATTTACAATAGAAAAATAGAAAACAGGAAAAAAATGTTGAGAAAATATTTGCAACACATAGGATACAAAAGTTAATCATCAGATGGACTGGGATACCCTCCCTGGCAATGTGGGACATGACTCCCTGGGATGAGCCTGGATCCGGCATCTTGCGACTGAGAAAGCCTTCCTGACCAAAAGGGGGAAGAGAAATGAAACAAAGTTTCTGCGGCTGAGAGATTTCAAATGGAGTCTAGAGGTCATTCTGGAGGTTGTTCTTATGCATTCTGGAGGTTATTCTTATCATTTTATATATATAAAAGATATCCCTTTTTAGTTTTTAGTGTATTAGAATAGTTAGAAGGAAATACCTGAAGCTGTTGAACTGCAATCCAGTAGCCTCGATTCTTACAGACGATTGTACAACTTATATAGCTTATATGGGGTGACTATGTGGTTGTGAAAACATTGTGGCTCGCACTCCCTTTATCCAGTGTATGGACAGATGAGTAGAAAAATGGGGACAAAAAAGTAAATAATGGGGAAGGGGTGGTGGAAGAGATGGGATATTTTGGGTGTTCTTTTTTACTTTTAGTTTTATTTTTATTACTTTTTTTGGAGTAATGAAAGTGTTCAAAATTGATTGTGGTGATGGATGCACAACTATATGATGACACTGTGAACAACTGATTGTTCACTTTGGATGACTGTATGGTATGTGACTATATCTCAATAAACTTGCAGAAAAAACATGCTTTGGGGAAGATTGGGATATATGACTGTCAGGATTAAAAAACAAATACAGATTTGTAGTTTCTCTTTATTTTTTATCCTTTTTTTCTCTCTTTCTTATTTTTAAATCAAGGAAAGGTTTTATTTCATTTGCAATTTCTTAATAAATGTAACTTTTGAAAAGTGAAAAAAAAAAGCCAACCATATATTGATAGATGAAGCATTTGTTAGGAAAAAAAACACTAAACCATAATAGTTAAACTGGCATAAAGCACAAATAAGAATATTTGAATATTTGTACAAATGAATAATTTAGAAACATGAATATTAACTAATATATTATTTTAATATATTTAATTTTAGAATTTATCATAAAAACAAAAGACATGACTACACACATACACTCATTTACACATAAAAAAATATATTTTACCAGTCTCAATTAGCAAAGACTGAGGAAATAGTCAAAACAGGAAGAATGAAGTAAATGCGGCAGTCTTTTTTAGGTTGTTAGTAGATTATAACCTGGTACAAATTTCTTGCTGGTCAGGTGGCAATACTTTTCAAGAGTCTTTGATCCAGCTAATTCCACTTCTGAATTGCAATCTAAGGAAACAATCAGAAATTAAGAAAAAAATATTTCAAAGACGATTATCAGATTGAATATTATGGCAGCAAAATAGAAACAATCTAAATATATAAGCATGGAGGCATCGTTAAGTTAACAATGTACTTTTATGTAATGGAGTTTATGAAACCAATAAACACCCACAAAGAATAAATATCCTATATATTCACTGAAAAATATCTGGAAGACATGCAAAAAAAAAATAGATACATGATACAATAGATACATGATTGTTGTTTTAAGTTTTCTATAAAATAGGTTGGTACTGCTTTCATAATTGGAAAAGGTGTATAATGAGCTGTTTCACAGCTCTTTTCCTTCAAAAAAAAATGGTAGATGCAAAACAGTAAATTGGGGACAGTGTGTAATGGAATGAAAGTTAATAGATTTAAGGTAGAATGATGAATCCTGCTTCAATATGGATGCTTGATTTTCTTTGAGTTCCCTAATAGTGGTAATAAAACATAGTTTTAAAGCTGAGGAACAACAACAACAACAAAAAATCCAAAAAGATCATGAGTAAATCCAACCAACATAGGTTATCTCAAATCTTTATTTATATCAGGGTATCTAGCTACTAAGTGATTGGTCAATTGCAATCCTTAAGTAAAATGAATCAATTTTCTGGTTTGTAAAAGAATCTGTGTTTTCTTTTTACTTACACTAGGGTTCGAATTTCTGCCCTGGAACAAATATTAGTTTTGTATATTGAAGCAAGTTTCTTAAACTCATTTAGTCTTGGTTTCTTGATCTGTAATATGGCCATGATAATACTTTTCAGAGGGAAATTTTGAAGACTATATTAGTTTATGTCCCCATCATAGTCCCTTACAAGTAAGTGTTTGTATTAGTATAAGGTCTATGTGTTTTCACAGACAAACAATGAATTATACATATAAAATATTATATAAAAAATACTTGGGCATTTCACACAGAATCTTTACTATTTTAGTGGATGCGTATCTAATAACAATCCTAGAGAGTTTTCACTTTTTTTTTTTTTTTTTTTTTGGTTTATCAATTTTTTCCTTACTCTTCTGATCTTCCAGATAATTAGCTCAAAAGTTGTACATTTCCCCATTAGTGAGTCCTAAGACAAGACAAAAACAGGAAAGGGAGAGAATCAGAAATTGATCTTCCTGCCTTGTGATGTCTATCTTATACTCAGAGCCAAGAAAAGGAGCAAATGGTTCCAAGGTCTAAATTCTCTCCGGGCAATATATTTCATCTCTTTATATATTATCAGCTTCTTTGAACAGTTGACAATTCTGTGAATTACAATTTGTTCCATAATCGTTGACTTATGGATAAACTTTTCATTTCATATTTATGACAGAATCCAGAAACAGAATCTCCTCAGTTCTTCTAAGGATTCTGAACAATGAATTCCCTTTATTTTTCCTTTGTGTATAAAGAAAATTGAGTCTAAGAAATATCACCAGAAATCCAGATGCACATTGGCTGCTATTCTCTAATACCTCATGGTCCCTGGCTGGTTTCCAGAAGCATTCAGAAACTGGGGAAAGGAGCTCCCCTACCCCCATGCCACCTTCTCAGAGAAGCAGCACTGCAGTCTTTAATGGTAAAGGTGAAAGTAAACATTAAAGATGGAACAAAACAGCTTCAGCCATGGGAACTAGGCCAGACCATAAGGTACAATGTTCAGGTTCAGGATCAAGGATTGACCATAATTGTTGTACTTGCTGAACCAGCAAACTAACTAAGCAAACTACGCATGAGCTCAAGGGTACACAACGACTAATACCAAGAATGTGGCTTCCCTTTGTCGACCTTGTTGCCCCACAGAGAGGCACCAAATATAAATTAGTCCATTTTATGTTTTACTTCTCACTCCACCATCAGGCCTTTAAACTAGAGCTTTCAGTGCAACAAGCATTGTCTTCAGACAAATGGCCATTGACGTTACTTGCCAGAGTTGCTGTGAACACACAGAGAAAAGAGAGGGTATTGAAAAAAATTCAAATGACTTGTATAATGTGAATTTTATCAGACAGAGCTCACCAAATATTTTTAACATTGTATCTATTGTGTAATATACATAGAAAAATTTTCATGTGTAGTTGATAGTTATAAAAGGAGCACAGGTTATTACCATGAAGGTCATAGAACATGGCCAAGACACACAATCCCTCTACTTTGTGTCCAGCCAAAATTCTGCTTTCTCCTTCCCTTGAGAGGTAACCACTATCATGAGTTCAATATTCATAATTTTCTTGCTTTTCTTTATAGCTTTATCACTTATGTATGTAACTGTAAATCATATAGTTTAGTTTTAATGTCCATATTAGTTTTTCCTCTATACTATGTTTGTAAGATCCATGCACATTGATATATTTAGCAATAGTTCATCCATTTTTGCTGGTGAAAATTATAAATAGTGGTGTTTAAATATACCACAATTGGTTTATCCATTTTGCTGTTGATATATATATTTGGGTTGTCTGATTTTTTTTTTTTTTGACAATTCACTGAACACATTTTTATTTACAGTTTTGTACACTGTGTTAGTATGAATGGGACCGCTTCTCTATTGAACCATTTTTAACTGAAGCAAAATAACCTAAGTAATACAAAGTATTAAAATACAGCATAAAATTAGACATTCTGATTCTAGTTAGGAATGTAATTATGATGTTATATTTTTAAAAATCCACAATTATGTTTAGGAAATCACACAAACATAGATCACTGATTTGCATGAAATATATAAATTTGTAGCAAAGCTTTGTAGTTATAAAAAAAAACAAAAAAAATTACCAAAGACTGCACAAATTAATGTTTATTCCATCTGTGTGTCATATTCCTGGATGCTTCATCAATGTTACATGAAGAAAAAAACAAAAGCAAAACAAAATGAATAACTGAAATCAGAATCACTAATGTTATCAAACAGGGAAACAAATAAACTGAAATCTAACAGACATCAGCAAGAATACAGCAAAGACAATGCTGTAAAAAAAAAAAACAAAGAAAATTGCTAGAAAACTGTATGCATCATATTCTTTCAAACCAGCAAAATATGCTCCTGCATACAATGGAAATATAGAATTTTTTTTTTCCCTTTAAGGTATAGAAATGCAAGTTCTTTTGTGAATATTGTGGATGGGTAAATGTGTTTGTAATGGTAATTCTACTAAGCGATTACAGACTGGGCCAGGAATAGCAGGGTCTCTAGCCAAAAGTGATCGCGGTCATTTCCTCTCTGCTGTTAGTTCAATGTAATTAGCCATCGTCCTCCTCGCTTTTTTTTTTTTTTTTTTTTTTTGGTCGTCCTCCCACATAGGCTCAATACCATCCTTAAAAAGTCATTGAAAGGCATAACACTACAACAACTGGATATGGTTATACAGAGCCCAAAGTCTTCAACAGTATCAAACTTAAAGATCAGCCGAAGGTTTGCTTGCCAAGTTTTGCTTTTATCGTTTTTAAAAAACCAAAGCCTCCATCTGTTCTGTAGTAGATGTTTAATATAGGATTCACCTCAGGTTTAGATTCTGTTTCCTCTTCTGCAGTTGGGAGATTAGGAGTAGGGCTGGTTTCTGGATCCACAGTCGCCATCTTCGATCCATCTCGGGTTGTCTGATTTTAAACTTACAAATAATGCTACTATCGACATTCGTGTGTGTGTGTGTGTGTGTGTGTGTGTGTGTGTGTGTGTGTGTGTGTGTTTCTCTTGGGAATATACCTGGAGTGGAACTGCTAGATCATAGCATATGAATATCTTCAAATTTACTAGAGAAGGTCAAATGTTTTCCTAATGGCTTTACCATTTTATATTGCTGCTAGCAGTATATTTATTTAGGATTTCCATAATGGCTTGTTCCATAAAATTTTATAATTTTCCCATATAATTATTGCACATCTATTAGCAAATTTATTCATAAATACTTGAAAATTTCCAGTAGTATCTCTTTAAGTATTTAGTTTTCCAAACGAATGTTGCTGGTATAATAGACAAACAATTGATTTTTAAAAATTGATTTTTGTATGCCAATTGTGTATACAGTAATGTTGCTAAGCTGTTACTCAGGTTAATAGCTTGCTTGTGGATTATTTGGATTTTCTATGGCCATTATATTATCTTCAAATAATGATAGTTTAGCATCATCAGATAATTAATTTCTTTTTCTTATCTTACTGTCATGCTGAAGACCTCCAGTACAATATTGTGGAGCAGTGGTGATAGTGGGCATTCTTTCTTGTGTCAATCTCAAAGAGATCTCCAAGTGAGAGTTTTTAAAGTTTCCTGATTTTAAAACGTTGTTAGTTTGTTGGTTCTTTTCTTTAATTTTTTAGATACACTTCATCAAATTAAGGCAGTCCTTTTCTATTCCTAGTTTATTAGTTTGGTAATGAATGAAAGTTAAAAATTGTCAAATATATTTCTCTGTGGTTTTTCTCCTTTAATCTGTTAATGTTATGATATTATGATAGTTCACTGTTATCATTGATTTTCTATTGTTAAATCAACCTTGCATTCCTTAATGAACCTACCATTATTGAGAATAAAAATAAGGTATTAAAGTTTTCTCATATATTGCTGAGTACAGTTTGTTATCATTTGTATTGGAGTCTTACATCTATATATTTACTAGTGATATTGGTCTGCAATTCTTCTTTCTCGTATTTGCTCCAAGGATTAATATCAAGCCTCAAAAAATGAATAAGAGAGTGTTCCTTTATTTTTTTCATTCTTTTAACCAGAAGAGTTTTGTAAATTTTGCCACATTTTTAAAGTAAAAATTTGCATAAAATTGTTTAAATAGCTTTTAATATCTGTTTAATTCTCCCGATGTGGTACAGTCTAGTTTTTTTTTATTCCTGATATTGATTACTTTGGCCATCTCTGATTTTTCAGAGATTCTTCAGAAATGATTAACAAGTTTATTGGTCTTTTGAAAGAAATTTTTGGCTTTCTCCATCTTCTCTAGCTGTGCTTTTTTTCTATTTCATTATATTTTGCTTTTGTCTTTATAATGTATTTTCTTTTTTGTTACTGGTGATTCTTTTTTCTAACAGCTTGAGATAAATGCTTAGCTCAATAACTTTCAACTTTCAACCTTTAAAATATTGGGTATACATTTGTGATATATTTCTCTCTAAATTCAAGTTAAGCTACCTTTCATTGAGTTTTGATATGTAATAGTTTAATTACAGATTAATTAAAAAATATTTTCTAATTTTTATTATGATTTCTTTGACCTGTTGGTTATTTAGAAGTGGAGTTTTACATTAGCAAACATATGGGGGTTATCTAGCTACCTTTTTAATTTATTTATTTTTGATTTCTAGATTAACTGCATTGTGGTTGGAGAACATACTTGGTATTATTTTGACATTTTGAAAGGTATGGTACTTGCTATATTGTTAAGCATATGGCCAATTTTTGTATATTCTCCATTATCTATATTGAAAATAAGACATACTCTGTAATTGCTGGGTCCAATTTTCTAGGTATATTCTTTAGGCTATATTGTGAATGTATTTTTCAGTCATTTATATCCTTACTTAAATTTTGTCTGCTTGTTTTATCATTTATAAGAGGAGTATGTTAAATATAAATATATGTATTTAATATAAAATCTTCAATTATATTTGAGAATATGTCTATTTTTCATTTTAGTTCTTTTGCACTCTTTATATTTAAGGCTATGTTTTTAGTTACATACAATTTAAAAGTGATTTTATTTTCCTGGTCAATTTCATCTTTTCTTACTATCTCTGTATTCTCATTATTCTCTTTATCTCTGGTTATATGTCTTCCTTTACAGTCTATTTTGTCTGATATTAATATGGCTACTCTAACTTTTTAATTTGTATCCCGTATCTTGTTCTATTCTTTTTTACTAACAGCCTTTTGATCATTAGGTTTATAGTTATCTCTTTTAAGAGCACACATTAGGATTTTGTTCTTCCATCAAGTCTGACAATCCCCAGTTTTCAAATGGAGCATCAATTTGATCCATATTCAATGCAATTATCGACATACTTTGGCTCCAAGCCTCCATTTTACCCTAGTGCCTTCCATTTGTGCTGCCTGTCCAATGCTCCCCTTTCTCTCCTTTCTTTCTTTCACCAACTGCTTATTATCATTATTTTTCAATCATTCCACCTTTTACTCTCTACCAATTTTATGTTAGACTTTGCTTCTCCTCCTCTGATGACTTTTGAGAAATCACAGTTATGTATATTCAACTGAATCAAGTCAAAATTCTTCACCTTTCTTTCCAGTAACACAACGATCTTCAGATATTTCAACTCCAAATACTTCCAATTTACAGGTTCTGGCTATTGTTTGGTATTTTAATTCTATCGTATTTTATTAATACCTTATAACATTTATTAAGACATTCTATGTAGTTGGTGCTAATTGAGTCACAGTTAGCATCTTCTCTGCTTGCTTTCCTTTTTATACCTCAACCCTTCCAACTTAGATGACTTTCCTTCTGACTAAAGTCATCATTTCTTTTAGTGTCTATTGGTGATGTACTTTCCCGATTTTTGTTTGACTAAAATTGGTCTTATTTTACCTCTGTGCTTGACAGATATTGTTGCTGAGTATAGAATTCTAGTTTGGCGGTAGTTGTTTTTACAGCACAGAGGATAACTTTCAATGTCTTCTAGATTTCATTGTTGCTTTTGAGAAGTCATTTTTCTATCTAATGAAATGTAAAAAAGGGTGGGAAGCCAGGTTCCTGAAGCTAACTTCTCGAGGTGCTTTGTCTCATTGTTTGCTATTCCAATATTTCTACTACTGCTGAGAAGTTTGGAATTATACTTTGATGATCCCAAGTCATCCAACCTTTACATAAAGTGGGTTCAGATCCAAACAGAGCAACACTGGATTAATTACGGAGGCTTTGTTTTGGCCATAAATTAGATGAGGAAACCCTATTTTATTATGTTTACTTATTAGTAAGTGACTTAAAGCATAGAATCATTTATTGTTTGTTTAATGAGAAGTCCAGAGATTTGGAATTCAGTTACATACATGTTTATGTTTCATGAATATACATTTCATGAATAAAAGTTTACATAATCCACACTGAATTTTATATAGAGATGTGTCTGCTCTTGATGTGCATAAGTCTATTAATATTTCAGAAATTCATGTCACTAACCCTCCCCCGAAGCTATTGGCCTATAGGGAATGCATGACTAAGAAGGGTCTTTAAATCGTTTTTTTTCCTATTCTGCGTCACATACTACTCTGCCAAACTGTCAGAGAGCATCAACTCTCAAACTGGGAAACACCACCCAATTTTGCCTGCTGTAGCATGTACATATTACCTTGTGAGAAGTGGAAAGGTGCCAAACACTTTTTTTTTCTATTTCCTACTGAGCTAAAAGACTAGGATTCATCAGAAACAGATAAAAAATAATTATATAGCCTAAAGCAAGATGTCATAAGAAGCAAACAAGATTTACCTTGGATAATCCTTGATTCAGAAAAGAGCCACTGAAATGTATCTACACACTATTTTTATCTTGAAATATAGCTAAAGTAGTTTTAATGTCTTATTTTTTCTCTTGTCTACTCCTGTAGAGCATAGTGTGTTTTCCCCACCATTTACCTGATCCACTAACTTCATTGTCTTATCTTTGGACAGTTTTGAAATTAGTCATCATTGTAATCTTTCTGTTTACTTGGCTATAGAATTCTACAATATTCATAATCAAGGAGTGTCTTTGTGGTTCCTTTAGAAGCAAAACTAAATTCCTAACTTGTGAGAAATCGAATTTCAATGATTTCAAATAAGTCAGATGAAATAAAGAGGGCAAGTATTTACATCTGCTCAGAGCTCTATAATCATTCTTACAGATAATTTTCTCCATGCTCTTTTTTAAGGGAGCAGATATTTCTATTTCTCCCACCTAATAAAGTTTACGTAATCCACACTGAATAAAGGCACAATCACTAATTTAACATGAATCCAATGTTTCCTAACTTTTAGGAAACAAAAGTCAATACAGGCATTTTTGGAGCTGCATTTGCCATACCAGCGTCATTAGAATGTTTGGAAAACGAGGGTCACATGCTGTGGATATTGAACAAAATGATGCCGAGCTGGTGAGTACCATAAATATCTTTGAATTGCTTTCATGTGTAATATTTTTGCTTTTAACATTTAACCCTTCCAGAAAACTAAGTTGCAGCCTTCCGAATGTTTGCTATTACAGGACAAATGAAATCTAGGATGTTACTATCAGTAATCCTAAGTGTTGAGGGAGTTATTAGTATGCCAAATAGGAATTGTGCATTAGACTTTTTGCCTAAAATTTGATGTTTATAGCAGAAACTGGTAATGAGGCACCAAGAGAAAAAATTAAGTTGGTGATTTCAAATGTTGTGTTTATAGCAAATATTAACAATATTATTCACGTTTCCACATATGAAGGTCCTATGAAAATGTCAAAATTAAATTCAATAATAGTTACGTAAAGCAATTGGCAGAGTGTCTTAGAAAAGTTCAAAAGCTGTTATTAATTTTAGCTAACTTGCTTGGCAAAAATGCTGTTGAATTGATTGAATTTTCAGCATTTTGCTGACTAGAGATACTGAATATTTTTGTCATGCTTTTAGTAATGTCTATTCCTTTACTTGTGAAATGAATGTTTAAATTATCTACTCAATTTTTATTGGGGTTTTTAACATTATCTTATTGACTCATTAGCTGCTTTATTAGTAAAGATATTATCCCTTTATTACTTGCACTTTAACTTCATTTTTATCATTTGCCTTTAAATTGTATTTTTAATGGTCTTCTATAGGTAGATGTTTTATGTTGTTAGCAATCAATACTATCAATATTTTCTAGTTGTAACTTCTTTGCTGATTTTCATAGAAAGGTTAATTTTTACTTCAAGATCAGATAAACATTCACCTATGTTTCATCTCAGCATTTAACTAATTAATCCAGAGGCAGTTTACTTGGGAGTAGGTTCTGAAGTAGAGAGCAAACCTTTGGATTTTATTTCTAAATAATTAAACAATTGTTGGAACACTTTAATCAATATTCTTTCATTTCTCTACTGATTTGAAATGCTGTATTTAAAAATATGTATTTAATACTTATTTAAAAGGGCACTTTCCTGACCTTTCCCTTCTATCTATTTCTGTGTAAGTAACTCACTTTTTAAACCACTTTTCACACTGTAACAGTAAGCAGACCATGAAATAGTGCATCAGTCTTCTATTTCAAATTTTCTGTTGGTTGATTTATTTTGCCACCTGAAATTTTTGTCAAATTACCTAAGTTTTTCCTCCAAAAATTCCTTAAAGATTTTAACTGAAGTTGGGGGAATTGATGTTTCACTATTGAAGTTTTCTATAAGAGGATGTTTATTCAAGTTATCTTTTTGTTCCTCAGGAACTGGTTTTATGGTTACCTTCTGAGAAGTCCTGTGTACTTATTGCTAAGTTTGTTTCTTAGGTATATTATATGTGTTTTGTTGCTAGTGAATAAGAATTGCCAGTAAACACACATGTATATAAAAAATTGCTGTTACAAATTTTTTCGTGTTTTTATAATCAGCCAACTTAATGGGTTCTTACTACTTTTGATAGATATGTAGTTTATTTTTTGGGATTCTTTGGATAGATAATCATATCGTCTTCAAATAATGACTAGAACTTCCTCCAAACTATTATCTGATATTGATAGTAGGAATTATTTTTCACTTCTCCTGACTTTAAAGGAATCCCTTGTTGTTTCACTATTAAAGATGATGCTGGTCATTGTTTTGTGGCCAACAGTCTTCATGACATTTAGAAATCATTGTTTTATTCTTAGTTTATTGAGATTTGTGTTGTCTGTTTTTGTCTGGACTGGATGCTGAAATGTGTTGTCACCCATAAGCATCTATTGATATGATCATTTGGTTTTCCTTCTTTCGTTTGATGTGAACAAACTATTAGCTTATTATTTTTTTATTTTGAAATAAATTCGAAGTTACATGAATAGTTGCAAAAACAATACGAGCCTCATACACAGAATTCCATCATACCCTGACCCCCCTCCCCCGATAGCTCAATCCACCAACTTTAACATGCTGTCACATCACTATTTCTTTCCCTCCCTCCCTCCCTATCATCCATCATATATTTCTCTGTCCTCTGAACATATGAGAGTTAGCTGCACACATCCTTGAACATACACTATAATTCACATATGTACTTCCCATGAACAAGAATATTCTTTTATGTAATTCCATTAAGCACAGCTAAGAAGTATAAGAGATTCAACAATGATACAATGCTTACATTCTATATTTCCTTTTCCTTATGTCTCAACTGTGTCCCTTTGAGCCACCTGTCCTCCACCTTCCAATCCCATCCAAGTTCATCCTTAGCATTCAATTGTCGTCCAGTTAGACTGTCTTTTTTTTTTTTCTTTTTTCTTTTTTCAATTGTGGAAACATATATACAGCCTAAATCCTCCCATTCAACCCCTTCCCTAGACTTACCATTAGTGGGATTAATCACATTTAGAATGATGTTATGCTCTTTCCCACCATCCATTACTAGAAATTTCCTTTCACACTCAAACAGCAACTCTACACTCCTTTCTTAACTCCCCATTGCCCCTTCCCCCATTTCTCTTAACCCAAACTCTACTTTTCATCTCTATGGTTATATTCTCTGATAATTTCTTTGTGTTTACTGTGGGGCTTAAAATTAACCTCTTAAATCCATATCAATCTTGTTTTTCTTTGATACCACCTTCACTTCAATTGGGTACATAAACTATGTTCCTATACTCCTTCATTCCCCCACCTTTATATAGTTGTCTAAAATTACATATTTTACATTGAGTTCAAAACCACTGATTTGTCCTTAGAGTTTGTGTATTTTTTATCATGTAGGAAGCAAATAGTGGAGTTATAGTTCAAAAATTATTGACTTCTATTTGTATTCCATTGTGTTTGGAGAATGTTCTTTGAGTATATTCAATTTTTTTTTTTTTTTTTTTTTTTTTTTTTTTTTTTTAATTTCTTGAGGCTTGTTTTATGTCCCAGCTTATGGTCTCTTCTGGAGAAAGATCTGTGATCACTAGAGAAAAATGAGTGTCCTGGTGATTTGGGATGTAAGGTACTATATATGTCTGTTAAAATTCTCTATATCTCTTTCTCCTTTCTTTGTCTCTCTGTTGGTAGGGCTTCCTTTAGAATCTGAAGTAGGACAGGTCTTTTATTGGCAAAGTCTCTCAGCATTTGTTTGTCTGTGAAAAATTTAAGCTCTCCCTCAAATTTTAAGGAGAGTTTTGCTGGATAAAGTATTCTTGGCTGGAAATTTTTCTCTCTCAGAATTTTAAATATGTCATGCCACTGCCTTCTCGCCTCCATAGTGGCCACTGAGTAGTCACTACTTAGTCTTATATTGTTTCTTTTGTATGTGGTGAATTGCTTTTCTCTTGTTGCTTTCAGAACTTGCTCCTTCTCTTCAGTATTTGACAGTCTGATCAGAATATGTCTTGGGGTGGGTTTATTTGGATTTATTCTATTTGGAGTTTGCTGGGCATTTATGCTTTGTGTGTTTATATTGTGTAGAAGGTTGGGGAAGTTTTCCCCAACAATTTCTTTGAATACTCTTTCTAGAACTTCACCCTTCTCTTCCCCTTCTGGGACACCAATGAGTCTTAAGTTTGGATGTTTTATTTTATCTATCGTATCCCTGAGATCCATTGCGATTTTTTCAATTTTTTTCTCCATTCTTTCTTTTGTTCTTTCATTTTCTATTCTGTGGATTTCTAGGACATTGAGATGTTGTTCAGCTTCCTCTAGTCTTGTATTGTGAATATCCAGAGTCTTTTTAATTTGGCCAACAGTTTCTTTTATTTCCATAAGATCTTCTATTTTTTTATTTACTCTTGCAATGTCTTCTTTATGCTCTTCTAGGGTCTTCTTTATGGCACTTATATCCTGGGTCATGGTCCTCTTGATGTCCTTTAAATCCTTTGCCATGTTTTCGTTCTTTGACTGTAGTTCTTTAATTAATTTTGCGAGGTACAACGTTTCTTCCGAAATTTTGATTTGTGTGTTTGGAGCTGGATTCGCCATATCGTCTGGTTTTATCATATGCATTAAGATTTTCTGTTGTTTTTGGGCTCTTGGCATTTGTTTTGTTTGATAGGGTTCTTTCAGGTTGTATCAAAAAAAAACGATATTGATCTAATTTTTCAGAGACACAGTTTGGTGACGTACACTTTCTCTTACTAACCAGCAGATGGCATCTGTGAGTCTTTAATTTGTTACAATTGCAGCTTGGTGACATACACTTTCTATAACTAACCAGTAGATGGCATCCATGAGTCACTTATTCCCCTCAAGTCAGTTCTCCCCAACTTTGTGGTATGTGGGGATCTGATTCTTTTGGGGTCCAATTGGTGCACTTAATTTGGGTGTGTTGTCGGTCTGTCTGCCCTCAATGAGGGGGTCTGTGCCTGAGTGGTTAGGGAGGAAGGGCAGGTCTAACATTCACATCTCCCAGGTGTTCCCGGAGATTTAAGGCTGTTCTCTGCCACTGACACAAAAGTCCTTGGTATTGGCATAGGTTCCCTGGGATTTCCGAGCAGTTCCCCCCTCCCTGCTGTGCTTTTCCAGGACCTCTGTTGGGGTGGGGGAGGGCTGTGCCACGTCACAAGTGAGCACCGGCCTCCAGGGAAGCCCTGGGCCGCCGGACTGTGTAGGGGCGTTCCCAGCCCGCTTCAAAGATGGTTGAATGGGACGCGTTACCTTCCCCCTTTCTGCACAGCTCTGCTCTCCCAGCTCCGGGACAATCAGCCGTGGGTGTATTCAAGGCCACTGTCCACGGCCGATATTGTGTCATGTGAGCGATGCTGTGGGAAAGACTCCCTGTCAGGCTGGGCTTCTTGTCTCGGGTCTGTGCTGTGTGTTCAGCCAGGCAGGAGTAGCCCTGCCCACTGGGGAGACGGCTGGGAAGCTGGGCCTCCCGGCTTGGCTCTGCGCCGTGTGCTCGGCCCAGGGCAGGAGCAACCCTGCCCAACGGGGTGACGGCTGTGAGGCTGGGTTGCTCGGCTGGGCTCTGCGCTGTATGCTCGACCCCGAGCAGGAGCAGCCCTGCCCACCAGGGCGACGGCTGTGAGGCTGGGTTTCTAGGCTGGTATCTGCGCCGTGTGCTTGGCCCCGGGCAGGAGCAGCCCCACCCAACGGGGCGACGGCTGTGAGGCTGGGTTTCTTGGCTGGGCTCTGCGCCCTGTGCTCGGCCCCGGGCAGGAGCAGCCCTGCCTGCCGGGGTGATGGCTGTGAGGCTGGGTTTCTCGGCTGGGCTCTGCACTGTGTGCTCGGCCCTGGGCTGGGGCGATGGCTGCGAGGCTGGGCCTCTCGGCTCAGCTCCATGCTGTGTGTTTGGCCCAGGCAGGAATAGCCCCACCCGCTGGGGAGACTGCTGCAAGTTGTGTGTCTCCCCTTTGTTTCCCTGGACCCGAGACAATCAGCAGTGGGTGTGGGAAGGGGTATCCTCCACCCCAGACACCAAGACGTTAGTCCAGACTGCTCCCATCTTATCTGCAGCTGTTCCCGGGCTGCTTTTATTTATTTTATTTTTTTATTATTATTATTTTTAATCTTCATTTTACTGAGATATATTCACATACCACGCAGTCATACAAAACAAATCGTACTTTCGATTGTTCACAGTACCATTACATAGTTGTACATTCATCACCTAAATCAATCCCTGACACCTTCATTAGCACACACACAAAAGTAACAAGAATAATAATTAAAGTGAAAAAGAGCAATTGAAGTAAAAAAGAACACTGGGTACCTTTGTCTGTTTGTTTGTTTGTTTCCTTCCCCTATTTTTCTACTCATCCATCCATAAACTAGACAAAGTGGAGTGTGGTCCTTATGGCTTTCCCAATCCCATTGTCACCCCTCATAAGCTACATTTTTATACAACTGTCTTCGAGATTCATGGCTTCTGGGTTGTAGTTTGATAGTTTCAGGTATCCACCACCAGCTACCCCAATTCTTTAGAACCTAAAAAGTGTTGTCTAAATTGTGCATAAGAGTGCCCACAGAGTGACCTCTCGGCTCCTTTTGGAACCTCTCTGCCACTGAAGCTTATTTCATTTCCTTTCACATCCCCCTTTTGGTCAAGAAGATGTTCTCCGTCCCACGATGCTGGGTCTACATTCCTCCCTGGGAGTCATATTCCACGTTGCCAGGGAGATTCACTCCCCTGGGTGTCTGATCCCACGTAGTGGGGAGGGCAGTGATTTCGCCTTTCAAGTTGGCTTAGCTAGAAAGAGAGGGTCCCATCTGAGCAACAAAGAGGCATTCGGGAGGAGGCTCTTAGGCACAATTATAGGGAGGCCTAGCCTCTCCTTTGCAGCAACCGTCTTCCCAAGGGTAAAACCTATGGTAGAGGGCTCAACCCATCAAACCACCTGTCCCCTATGTCTGTGGTCATGTTAGCAACCATGGAGGTGGGGTAGGCGAATACCCCTGCATTCTCCACAGGCTCCTCAAGGGGGCACTACATATTTTTTTCCTTTTTTTTTTTTTTTTTTTTAACTTTTTTTCTTTTTTAAATCAACTGTATGAAAAAAAAATTAAAAAAAAACACAAAACATACAATAAAAGAACATTTCAAAGAGACCATAACAAGGGAGTAAGAAAAAGACAACGCACCGTGGCTGAGGGATTCAGTTTACTCACTCGTTTCAGGATGCAGACTCCTGGATTCACCAAATGCATGTTCCCTGTGGCTTTAGCAGAACTTGTCCAGCTGGTGCTACTTTGGAAGTGGTGTTCTGGGTCCTTTCTGGTTTTTTATCTAGTGTTTTCCACGGAGGTGTTTTTTTCTCTGTCTCACCTAGTCACCATCTTAGGTTCCTCTCTATTAGCTTATTTCATATCATTAAATTGTAATTAGAATTTCAGATTCTCCTAGATCTTGGTTATTTCTTAATATTGGATTCACATCATTTTACATTTATTTTATATGTTTATATTCCTGGATATAACAAAGTTTCCTTATCGTTAACATTCAGTGTTTTGTTTTTTTTTTCTTTTAAAAATATTCTTTCTACACAGTTGCCCAGAAATCCATACAATTCCCAGGAAAGAACATACCACTGTAGTTGTAGAATGCATCCTGAGACCCTGCAACCGCAGTGGGTAAGTTTTGGGGGCTGGCGGGAGGTGGGACATCTCCAAGAGTCCTTTGGAATTATGGGAAAATGGGACGGATGGGCACCCCCTGCCCCACCATCCGCCCTTGGGCTTTGCTCTCCTTTAACCACTCCCTGGCCCACAAGTCTTCTTGCCACCCTGTGCTTCTCCCATGCCTCCAGGCTACAGTTTCCTGGCAACAAAAGGAATCTGCCGCCCACACAGATTATCAGCCCTGTATTCTACCCTTTTAAGATCCTGCTCCATGCCAGAGCTTTTTTTTTTTTTTTTTACTTTGATGTATTTCCAAGCTCAATGAAATTCATTTTATTTGTGTTTAACAAATAAAAATGTATTTAACAAATAACTTTCAAATTATAAAAATCTCAATACATAACATGGAAAATTGGACATAAAAACAATGAGAACAAAATAACTGTAATTTTCCACTGTCCAAAGACAACCAATCTAAATATTTTGATATGCCTTTCCATTATTTTTCTTCATTAGGACTAATTAGATATTTTAATTTATTCTGAGACTTTAATAGCTGATAATAACAATGTAATATTTTCTCTGAGGTAACCTATTTGCGTTTGAGATGAAGCTGTTAGTGTTTTAATACAAAAAAGTAACTAAAAAGGGGCTTTTAGTCCTCTGTGAATAAGATATGTGTATGCATGTGTGAGAGAGAGGGAGGTAAAAAATTTTGTGCCCTAAATTGTAGCATTTTGAGTAGTGTGAAAAGTTAACCTTATTCTAACTGAAATCAGTATACCTAAATCACCACTATATTATTTATTGAAATATCCACTTTTTATAAACATTTGCAGGTTACAGCAAAGCCATGGTCACTCTGGAAAACATTTCTGGTGTCTCTATTGGCCTGTCTAATTGCCACAACAGTTGTAGTTCTGGTCTTATATTTTGTCCACTTCTGCAAACCCACAAATAATACCACCGTTCATACAGATGGAAAGATTAATCATGTTACCTGTATCCCTGGTTCTACCCCACTTCCCTTGCCTGGATCTCAGACCATACCACCTTCTACTCCTGTGGCCAACCAAAGCTCCTCAACCATGGTGACTTCACCTGCTATGAAGACAAGTGAACCCACAACACTGGACCATGACGTTGTCATTGAATATGGCAGGTGACATTGTTGATCCCTCAACTCTCCTCAAGTCACATCAACATTTTCACCCTAAAGGAGACAGATCCAAGGTGCTCTTACCTCTCTTTGGCTTATGAGATCTTGCTCCATCTTCACTGGCTTTCCATGTGGCGATGGCTCAGTCTTGGGCCCACCAGTGTTCAAATGATTGGAAAAGAAACATTTCAGCTGTTCCTGACTGACACATCCAGGATAGGGAACAGAATATTTTTTCACCTTTCCTGTAAAACCAGCCTCCTTGGTCACTAATCAGGACTCCACAGCTGAAGAGCCCACCCAGTCCTGCTGTGCTTAGCTCCCTGCATGCTGTTTCTTGAGCCAGTATATACCACCTGGCTGTTACTGATGCTCTCTATATGCTCATATTCAAGATTATTTTCAGCATTTGTTTGCCAGTAGGGCAGAAGCAAATGTTTAATTTAAGTGGTTAATGAGAACAATTCTTTAAATACATATTGATCATGACAGAGGGTTCTTCTACTGGGGAGTTAAAAAAACAGAGGGTTGGAATAATCAGTGAGGGTTGGAGTAATCAAGGAAGGTGTCAGAGAAAGGCTGACAGCTGAAAATGAGTGAAGGTTTGGATTTAAGCAGCAAGAAATAATTAAAAGAGAAAATGAGAGTGCCAGGGAAGGTTTAGTAGAATACTCAGTTACACTTCAAATGTAGAAAGTGATATAGTTCATGAATCTGCACTTTCTCATTGATATTTTCAATATTATTCTCTGTATTTTATATTTTGCTTATTCACTAAATACTATATACTGCTACTTATACATTTTGAAAATGAAGTCATTTTATCACTCCATACCGTAACTTTGAGGACACATTGCTGATAATTTACCATGAAAAAAGGTATTTTAGTCAATGGTTTTTATATTCTTGCTGGAATACACTTCTCAATCTGGAAAGAACTTTAGAGTTACAGCAACCTGTCCATCCCTACCCCCAATCTCCCGACTGTACAAAAGGAGAAAGACTATTCTAGAGAAGGCAAGCTCCATGCCAAAGACCCAGACCTTATGAGTTGACATTGGAATGCAGATCTCCAGCTGACAATTTTGTGTGCAATTGGAGATTGTAAATATTTTCTAAAAGTATATTTTCTTTTAAAGATTTCCTGTAGCAAAAGATTTTGTACTGTATATAATTCTAGGTTGGTTTACTACAGTCAATAAAAGGCCATTTGAATTAGCAGAGACCTTGAGGCCTCAGTGAGTAATTAGGCTCTAAGAAAGGAGGTTAGAATCGCCATCACTCTAGATAATTTCTGGTTATGGCAGTTAGTATTATTTTCTCAGACACTGGAAAATGTAAAAATGTGTCTTTGAAGAATAATTTTTTATTATATAAACATCATTCAGTAATAGAATATAAGAGTGATGAAAGGTACTATTTACATTTTAGAAAGGAAATTTCTTGAAGCTCTAGATAAAATCCCCAAATACAGGGGAGTAAGTGGGCTAATCCCCAGCATATATTAAAATAATTTTTTTTACTATTGTACTTTTGACTTCAGTGCTTGTGAAAAAGAAAACTGAATGTGCTATCTTATATAATTTAAACTCTTCATATGTGTGTTATAGGCAAAACAAAGTTTTTTTTTTTAAAGACCTAATAAATGTACAGCCAATAAAGAATTTTTTTTTTTAATTAAACATTTTGCATTCTAGAAGCCATCCAAAGTAACCAGATGCTTTGGTAAAAGCTGTAGTTATTTTTCTCTTACTTTTACCTGTAATACAGAATGCAGGATGGTAATATGGGAAGCATATATTCTTTGTGTTTAAAGAGTATCTTTTCTTAGTAATGAATTTCCTAGGTTAGATATTGGGTTAGAGGAGATTCTGTTTAAGGTTGTCTTGATCAGTTCTCTTTGCTTTATGAAATGGAATGGGAATGATTTTTTGGATTCTTAGTTGCTTTAGACTTCTATGGTTTACTATGATAGTAAAATAGTCAAGAGTTGTGAAAAATGTCTTCAGAAGTTAAAATAAATAAGTTGAAAAAAATTTTGTAAAGTATTATGAAAATAGTAAATGCAGTATCCATAATCAATAAATAACCATCCAGTTTTAATGATTTATTCAACAAATATCAAACCAAATATATGTTCTAATATTTTTATTTTAAAAATCTATTCACTGAACTAGAATGAATAATATTTTTAAAATCAGTCAAGAAACTTCTCTGTTTAAAATATGTTCTACAACCACTTTTGTGAGTCCCTCCATTTGATCTTAAATCCAGAGTAACGTCAAGCAAGATTAAAACTTCCAGGTTTCAAATACACTTCCACCAAATAAGAGTGTAATTCATGCCTTTAGGTGCTTCTTTGAAAATTGTTCTGTTGGGCATTTTGTTCCAAACGTAGGCCTATTTATCTACTCTGAAAATCTGTTCTAGCCCTTCTCCAGGACAATGCTCACAGTAGTTTAGGGAAGCCTTGTAGAAGGTATCTATTTAAGCCACTGGCTCTGATACTGTACAACTGTACAAATGGTTGAAACTTTGGAACCATTTGTACTTTCTGACAAATTATTATTTGCCTTCTTTCACCTGTTTAGTCTTTGAGTTCTCAAAAACTTCTAGACTTCTCCTTAATCACCATTACAGTGATAGGACCCAATATTGATGTTATCCTAAGGGCAAAGTTTCAATTTTGTCACCTTTGGCTGCTTTTTGCCATTGCATAGTGAGAGCACTTTCCATGTTTTGCAGGAGTCTTTGTCATTCAAAATGGTGCCTACCATCAAACAATTCTTCCTAAAATCACATGCAAGGCTTATCATTTTCCCCAGCACTTTAATTTTTTAAAATTATTCCATGTACACTGACTTCATCTGAGGCTTCTTCCATGCATTGCTTTTGCACTTATCAGACTAGATGAGTTTGAAAATGCCCATAATGTACCACAAAGCAAAGGACAAACAAAACAAATGTGTGATTGATTAACAACATACAGGGGAACAAAAATGATTATGCACAAAAACTAACGTCATCTTTTCCATCGGAATTGTTGATATGTCTTTGCTTTAAAGTACATTTTGGTTTGTAAGAAATTCTGAAATATAGGTTCTTCTTTATAGGTTGCATTTGTTTCTATATTTGCAGATGTCCTAAATGGAAGAAATGGGCTTATCTTACAAATGGAGCAAGAAACCTCAAAACATTGCTTACTACTTACTACATCAAGGACAATTGTATCACTTAAGATTGCAATCAGCTGTGACATGTTCCTAAATAATAGTGAAGTTATGGAAGAAGAATATATAGAAGTTTCTCTCTCACACATTAAAAGACTGGAGATAGTTGGCTTCTATTTCACAGTACAAAATGTTTGCCTTAGCTCCAGTTATTATGTCTATATTCCCGCAAGCAGAAAGGAAGAGAATTGAGGAGCTTGATCCTTCCCTTTAAGAGTACTTCTCAGAGGTTGCAGTCAGCCCTTCTATCCCGTTGCCAGAAGTTAGTCACACAGCCACACCTAGCTGTAAGGAAGGCAGTGGAATGTACTATTTATTCTGGATGTTTATGTGACCAGCTAAAACTTGGGTTCTATTTCTAAGGAAATGAAGCAGAATAAATATTTGGGAACAACCAGGAGCCTCTGCCCACAATGAAATCGAAACATTTTTAGAGGAAGAAGTAAGTCTTTCACTCCAAATTCCTAATCTCTTTATGAGCCCCAGGTACTCTTCAAATCTCTTTTATATACATCCTGACAGTTGCAAAAATTTAACACGTCTAATAATCATGATTCAGATGTGGTTAATTACAGAATCAGGATGAGCTGGTGACAGGTGTAAGCCCCACTGGCCAAGGATTCAGGTCTTCAAGAGGTTCACCTGGCACAGGTGAGCACTGAGAGCCCCTCCCAGAAGGAGTGGATAATGTCTTACACTTTTTCGTGCATCCCCAAAGAACCCAACCCTGTGGCTGGCAAGAAGAAGGAACAAAGCAAGTGTTCGATATATTAAGGCACTGACTATCACAGAAACATCAGGTAGGAAGGAACCTTGGAGATCATCCAACCAAACTCCTCACTGTTTAGACGAAGGACAACCTTGGGCAAGAGCTGGGTATGTGCAGGCTCTGCATAAGGGGTTTTTTACCTGTATTATCTGGCTTGGCACTGCATTCATGATAAAGCTAAGATTAGAAACAGATTTTGGGCTCTGTGCTAAGATGAAACTTCACTTCAAATTTTTCTAAATTTTTGTAACTTCCATTTTAATTTTTTTCCTATGTGTATTAATTTTTTTTTAACTCACTTTTTGTTAATTGCTATTTTTATGTATTTTAGTTCCAGTTGGGAGAAAAAGCATGTTCTTCACTGACATTTTACTCTTTATGTTTTCTCCACTATATCTTCAATTTTCCACTATATCTTCAATTTTCCTTGAGGTCCAGGTTTTCTTCTTTCTGGGCCCCAAAGGGTTTTATGTTTGTCTTTCAATATAGTTGGTAGAACTGTTAAAGTGTAACAGATGCCAAATCCAGGCACGCAGGATTTGAAACCTACCTCTCTGTTACTAAATGTGTGACCTTTGAAAAATGACAACTTCTCTGTGCCCCAGTTTCTTTATCCAGAAAGTGGGGATAAAAATACCAACTACTTGACAGGTCTGCAGTGTAGGCTGAATTAATATGTAAAAAACACTTAGAACAAGTGGCCTGACTCCAGGCAATTGCTCAGTATACGTTAGCTCTCCTTGTCATTCAGTGTGATGATAACGGCGAATTCCTATGTCAACGATGGCTTTTCCCCTGCAACCCAGAATATTTGTGGCCATTTCTTCTCCCTTAACTAGTCTCAAATTAAAAATTGAAACTCAGAAAATTACAACTAATATTGACTTTAGACTAAGAGAAATGTTACAAGAAAGTTGAAGCTTCTGAAGAAAGTATTATTACAAGGTTACCTCAAATCTGAATAGAGGTTAGAGGTTGGGTAAAATAAAAAATCAAGTAAAAAGGCCTGCAGTGATTTGGTGAAGCTGGAGGTCAGTGGGAGATAAAAGATCCACCTTCCCTCCTGCAAGGGCAACAGATGGAGGGTGCTGTCCGAGCTGGCTAAGTCGCAGTGAGACAATTATCTAAACACGTCTCCTCAAAGCAAAAAAACCACTTAAAAAGAAAAATAATGTTCTGCTGATAATATATATATAGATAATATATATATATATATATAGTAATTATTGGGACCTGTGAAGACAACTCCGGTGTGGAAAGATTAAGGTTAAAAAAAATATTTAATATTTATTTTAGTGAATGAAATACATGTTTTAGTTTATTTTAATTTAGATGGTACTTCCGATGCTCATAGAACCTTTTCCCAAAGGACATCTTAGTGACACAGGCACAGAGAAATCAACTACTCTTGACAAATGGGCTAGATTATTCTGGTTTTGAGGGCGATCCAGGGCAGGAGGGTGATTTGAATACTTCTTCAGTTCTCTCCACTCTCTGGGATAGGGCTCTGAGCTTGCCAGGGATTCGTGACTTGCTTCTGTGACAGAATGGCAACATCTCATGAAGAACATGGCCTGGCACCATCTTCTCCTGAGAGGGCATCCTGGGTGGTGGAGCCAGCACTGGGCATGGAACCAGTTAGGCAGAACGGAGGCTTCTGCCACTTACCAGTTGCATGGCTTTGGGAGAATCTTTCAAACTTATTGGTGTCAGTTCCTTCCTATATCAAATGGGGATATTAAAACTTGTTTCTAAAGATACTTTGAAGATAAAATGGCACCACATGCACAAAATCACTTTGCAGTGGTAAAGGATCATATCAATGGATGTTGTTGTTATTACTCTCCTCCCTCATGGGTAAGAACACTGGAATTCTTCACTTCAGGTGCAGTAGGGTTCTGTTTTTCTAGAAGAATGAGAATATGATCCACCATAGCTATTAATATGGGCTTTGGGGGCAGAGAGACTTGGGTTTGGATCACAGTTCCATGTATAAGCCATGACTTTGTCTAGGCCCCAAATCCATCCAAATCTCAGATTCCTCATCTGTAAAATGGGTATAATAGCAGTATAGGCCTTAGACTTGTTTTGATATTAAATAGGTTAATATTCTGCAGTAGAATAATGGTAACATATGCTATGTGTTTATATGTCAGTGCATGCTAAATTTTATTATAATCTTCATTGTAAACACTGGGGTTACTCATAATTCATCTTGGGGCCAATCCTAGAGAAAATTGTTGAGTCGGTGATGACTATTTTCATTGACTCCTCACCCTCTTCTAGAATCTATTTTCCATTTTGATTCCACCCAGTCAGTTATGCAACATATGTTCTTCCCCTAATGCCTCTCTCTGGATCTCAGTTTGTTCTCAGTGGGTAGCACCTGATGCCCTGAATCTCGTCCACTTCCCAACAACAATAGCAAAGTAAACGTCCAATCAGGGGCTCATTGTGCGGCTGCACGAGCAGATCAGGAGCAACTCCAATCCATTTGCATTTTTCCAAATAGCCTTCGGAAGCCTATACTGGACTGAGTTATAAATGACTTATTTAAAGGCCTGTACAAATACCTAAACTTTCCTGCATCAGTAACTACCTTGGGCTAAAGCACTGATGGCTTCTTAGATCACTACCTAATATGCTTGTTTGAGCACTTTCTTAATGATTCTGCCTTAAAATCCCCATGGCTCCTAGTTAGGTCAACCTTGCTTTTGAAGAGAAGGAGAGTATTTATCCTTCTTATTTTCCATCTACAAGAAGTTATTAATCTGAGTGAATCAAACAACATTTCAAAGAGTTTTCCAAGCCATGACTGATTATGGGATTAACAGCCTCAAAAGCAACTAAGGTGAATAACGAACTGAAATTCATTTACCGCTGGAAAAGGAATCTTACTTTTTCCACTTCTCAGTGGAATGCAAAGCACCAACCAAACTCCAGCTAAACTTCACTGAGCTGGGATGGCAGACACCAGGATTTTTCCAAAGAACTAGCTTTTGATAAGATCTGTTGGGTTGCCCACATATTTATTGTGTTAAGGTTCCTGAAGGCATGAGAAGAACATTTAAAAATAATCTCTGCCCCCAAGGAATTTGGTCTGAGGTAAATAACTGAAGTACTCAGTATCTGTGGAATCAGATGGTACAACTTGAGGGCTCTGTGAGTTTGGGCACAATCTCTTTTAGGGAACCCAATGAAGACCCAGGGAAGAGGCAGCATTTGAGATGAGGTTTAAAGAATGGTTAGAACTTCTGCTGATTTTTAATTTTTGTTTATTTTTGTAGTACAGGAGAGGTATATGTTCATTGCAAACAGCAAAATTGGAAAGTTCAAGTAAGTGTGTGGGAGGAGAAGGAAAAATATCACCCATTTTCTTAGCACCAGAAGCAACCACTATAACTTCTTCCTTCCTTCCTTTTCTATGTTTTTAAAATGTTTGAGACCATATAAGAACATATGACACTTTGGCTGCATTTATCAAGATTTTAAAAATTCATTTAGTGTTCAACATAGTACTTCTGCTTATAGAATCCATAAAGGGGATATTAATTAGGAATACAGATAAAGATTCATGTACAAAGGTGGCCATCATTATTTTATAGATAGTGAAATATTGAAACATATAACTACTCCAAAAAGGGGATAGTTAAGACCAAAGCAGAAGAGTCTTTAGGGATATGGGAGTTGCCTTGAACAGGAGACACTACAATGCACCCCCTGAAACTGGGAGGTAAAGGAGATAAGGAGAGAAGTTTAATAGTAGAACATACACCAAGTTACGGGAGCACCAAAAAGGAGCAGCACATGAAGTCGACATCAGACATTAACACAACTTGAATATGGTTACTAGGTTGGCTCCTGTCAAGTGGAGATACCTGAGGGAAAGGAGGCACTCTGGGGCCCATGTGAGAATACCGAAGTGATTTCAGTACAACCCGTAATAGTATAGTTCACAGTTGAGATTTCCGGTCACCTCCTGAGAGATCTGGCCCTCCCAGACATACCTGCCAGCCAGAGGAAGGGGATGGAGTCCTGCTTTTGAATTCTGGATATACCAGTTCTTCTAGGCACACTGATTTACACTATAATTTCAATGGGAAATGTACCATATTGTGCACAGACTATTCTCCTTACCCTCTCTTCTCTTCTCATCCATCCTCCTACTCCACGTCTCATTGACCAACTTCCATTACTATCATCTGCAGCTCTGCATCTGAAGGCCCTGATCTCTTAGGAACCTCTGAGTCAAGGGGCTTTATTCAGAGGCATGGAGTTCTTCTCTTGTTCACCAAAGTTTCTTTGCTTGTAACAACATATCTTTAGGCAGCACTGATAGTATCTTGTTGGGAATTTACAAAAAACAGAGACACTCCTCATGTGCCCTAAGTCCTCTGACTTCCTGGGGAATTGCAGAACTCTATCAAGAAGAAACAATTCAGTTCCTAAACCAGAGTCAAGCATCTCCCTTATTCAGCCATTTCACCTATATTAAAAATAAATGCTCAATCACATCATTTGGCAGCGTGGACATTTTCCCCATTCTAGAATATTTCCAGTGAACTGCCTCTTGTCTTAAATTGTGAGGCATCTCTCGTCCTCCAACAAAGGTGGCTACTGGGACCAAACTATTTTAAATTGCTTGTATAAAGAAATCTGTAGGCTAGGACAGCAGGAATCTTTTCCAGAGGGAGTCATTTATCCAGGCTGACCTAATGCCCCTTAATCACCTTATCAACTTACGTATTTAATTACATATTTTACAAAGTACCTTCCATTCATGCATTTCACCTCATTTCGTTGCTTCACTTACTTTGCATTAATGGACACATAGATGGAATATGTGGCTTTCTATATGGTGTGAGCTGAAAAGCCCTATAAACCCTAAAACACCCCCTCTCAAGTCACTCATTTTAACGAAGATATTACTTACGAGAACCGAATGAAAGCTCCTTGTTTAATTCAGTTCCTAATCAAAGAATCAGGGCAGCAAGCAAATAGCCAAGGGCTGGGCCTATCATTGAGAGAGGATGGTTCACTAATCAGGAAGGGTCTGTAATCTAGAGATGACAGATGGTAGAGGCCAGAATCTCACAACTGGCCAAAGTCTTCATCAAGCTTTCTGAGTAGAAGAGAGAAAAGGGCCAAAAAAGATTGGGACCAGGAGAGGTCCTGTGGAGAGCAGGAAAACAAGTGTTTCACGGAGCAGAAAACCCACCTCAAGTGCAGGAGGCAAGATAAGATGTTTCCAGAAAAAGCAAGTGGGTTAACAAAAGGCCAAGTCATATACCAAAGAATTAGAGCAATTGCTCTTCCAATCAGTGATTCTCAAAGTGAAGGTCCCACCCCCAACCAGCAGCATCAGCATCTTCTCGATCTTGTGAGAAATACAAATTTTCAGGGTTCACCCCAGACCTACTGAATCAGAAATTCTGAGATTATGTCCCCGTGATCTGTGTTTTAATAAGTATTGCTGATTCTGATGCCTGCTGGAGTTTCAGATCAGTTGGAAGTATTAGTAGTAGCTAACCTATGACCTTCATTCCTAGTCTTCTTAAAACCGTCCGCCTGCCTGGAAGTTGACTAAAATTTACATTTTCCCTTACTTTTTTTCCCAAAGGATTAGTATTAAAGTATCTGAGTAAATTTTGTGCAAAGGGATGATTCTTGATTTCCAGAACCCACTCACCCCTTGGAACAGGTTCTTTTGTCAATTGATTATTACTGTAAAGGAGATTCAAGATCCCAAAAATCCTAAGAAAGAAGTTGCATTGGAGAGGGGGAAGGGGCTAAAGACAGGAACCCGGAATAATCAGTGGGCAGGTGGAGATGGAAGTGGGTCACTTATTGAAATGTGGTTCAGGACCTGCCTAATATTCAACACTAAAGCTTCTTATACTTTGAAACATCTCCTTTGAAATAGATGTTACCCTGCAGTATTTGTCAACTCCAACTTTCCAGTAGAGCAGTTTTCATTCATTGTCTACTCTATGATACATGAAAGCCTAGCACATAGAGGTCAGACTGTGGGAGATGTCTCTTGAGCACTAAAGGTCATCTGTGATCAAATAACTTTCTGACTTTGCTGTCTCAGGGTCACTGGCTAAGGGCCAAAGGAAGGACAACAATGACTCTACTGTGTCATGGGCTTGCAGGTTGACAGCATCATTTGGTCTTAACAGAGCGTGGGGTTTAAGCCATTTTGTTCTCTCCTGCCATTTATCGGGCTAGCTGACCCTGGAAGTTTCCCCTTCACCACCACAGGAAAGAAAGCAAAGGACGGGCTAGGCTGATGCAAGTGGTGAGCAAGTTGCATGCAGATCAATGTGCTCCAATGAGCACAAGCAAGTTCAAATCCTTAACATGGCTTAAAAAGCCCAAAATAACTTACCCCAATGTCTCAAGTCCCTCTCCAGGGTCTCCCACCGCTTCCCCTGCTCACAAACAACTGCCACATGGGACTTGCTTTGGTATTTTGAACACACCAACTCTTTCCCACCTCAGGGTCCCTGGGCTTGATTGCCCTCCTATCCAGAATGCTTTTTCTCTACTCTTCTTCTGGCTAATTCCTACTATTCTTTATAAAAGCATTTCCTGACTCTAAATTATATCCATTAATTATATTCTTTTCTAACCTCTGAATTTTATCTTCATAGCATTAGTACACTTTGTAATTTTATATTTGTTTGCATGACTACGGCTTACAGTTTATATTCTTCCTAGATTGTCATTTTCATCATGACTAATTGTTCTCAGGGCCTGACAGAGGGACTAGACTATAGGAAGCTTTCAAATAGGTGTGCAAAGGGTAAACAAATAAACGAATAATGAATCCACATTCAATGTGGACTAACAAAGTGCCAGTCTCTGTTGTAAGAGCTTTAATATGTATCGATTCACTGAGTTCTTACGTAACACACATTTTACAGATGAAGACACTGGGGCATAAAGAATTTAAACTACACAGCCTATGTCTCCCAGCTAATTATATGGAAGATCAGGGACTCAAACCCAGGCAATCCAGCTCCAGGGCTAATGTTCTTAACCATTCGGCCACATGGCCTCTCTGTCCTTGGATGGATAATGCCTCAGTAGACTTGCATATTGACAGGGACTGAAGGAAAGAGTCATGTTGCCCAGACCAATGGATTAATGCTGCCCCGTGTCCCTGGCAACCAGACTCTACTCCCCCAAGCCTCTTCCCTTTTTTGTGGAGGAGGGAGTAGACTGGATTTTACAAGGATTTTAGACCAATGAGACTGTCCTTTGGTTCCTTCTTTTACGCACCCAATTTTTCTGTCCTCTTATAATATGATTTCTTCCCTCCAAATCAGGAAAATAAATGAGGGGAAATGGACATAGATGAATGCATTCATACATTCAATATTTACCCATCATATATAAGGGTGTGCTCATCTCTTTGTATGTGGTTGAAAATGGAGTGCAGATAGAAAGACTAATCAGATACAGTACTTTCCTTCAAAGAACTGACAGTCTTCAGGGATGGGAAGACGTACGAATTTGACCAATTGTCCCAAAGTGTGATAAGTGTTGTTATAGTTCTAGATCAGTGGTCCTCAATGGGGATGACTTGGCAATATCTAGAGACATTTTTGGTTGTCAAAACTGGGGGAGGTACTACTGGAATCCAGTGGGCAGAGGCCAGGGATGCTGGTAAATAGCCTGCAATGCACAGGACAGTCCCCACAACAAAGAATTATTTCAAAATGTCAATAGTGCCAAAGTTGAGAAACCCTGACCAACAGGCAAAATACCTGAGATAGCTTTGGAGGGATGTTATGTTCTGCTGGGGGATCAGGGAAGATTATACGGAAAAGGGAGTAATTGAATTTGGTCTTGAGGGATGGGCAGAATTTTAACAGACAGAGATTAGGAATGGGATTTCCAGGCAGAGAAAACACAAGCACCACTAAGTATTTTGTATTTGGGGAATGGTGGGAGGGAGGAGCTGATTTACTGGAGAACAACTTCCGGATCACTGCAATCTAACTGGGTCTTATCATCGTATCCTGCAAGGTTGGCCTAAGGAACCTTCTTACATATGATGTGCAAAGCCCTGGCTGAGGTCTCAACCTGGAGAAGCAGCTCAAAAAGAGGGCAAGCCAGTCTCCCCCAGGACTCAAGCCATTCTTGGTTGCTTCCCAGCCCAGGAGCATTCCTCTGAAAGAAAACCACAAAATTTCTCGGCAAGGAACTGGATTTCTGTTCTTATGACCAATAATAGTCACAACTCATGTCTTTATAATGCTTTCATGGCACAGGTTCTCAGTGGGAGAGCTGGTTTTATGAGGAAGATTTGCTGTCACAGCTAAGTCATTTTATGCCTGCTTCTCTGCCCGACAAAATGGTTTTAGATCAACCATGAATCAGAGCATTACTTGTCTTGACTTGCTATTATTGAATAATTTCACAGATAGTCAATATGTATGACTGCAGGTACATGTCAATTTTGCTTTCTTAGAATCTCCCCAGATGACTCAATGATCAGTAAGCAGCTCCATATGAAAGCCTCATGCTTAACCAGATAGAGCCAAAGAAACTGCTAACTCACCATGCCTCATCACCAGCGTCTCTCCTCTTTCCAGACCCAAATCTGAATTTTTAGCTGGTATTGTTCCTGTTGCTGCTATAACAAATTATCACACTCTTAGTGGCTTAAAACTATACAACTTTATTCTCCTACAGTTCTAGAGGTCGAAAGTCCAAAACAAGTCTTACATGGCTAAAGTCAAGGGATCAGTGCGGCTGGTTCCCTCAGGGCTGCATCACTCCAATTCCTGCTTACTTCTTTACATCACCTTCTCCCTTCTGACCTCCTGCTTCTCTCTTATGAGGACCTTGGTGATCATTTGGGGCCTACCCAGATAATCCAGGATAGTCACCCCTTCATAAGAGCCTTAACTTAACCACACCTAAAGAATCTCTTGTACCATTCTAACAGGTTCTGGAGATTAGGACTTGGGCATCTTTGGGGAGTCATTAATCAGCTTACCAAAACAACAGAGCAGGAATTTGGGCCCTTACCCATAATTTAGTCCGATCGATCCTTTGTTCCTAGTTCTTGCAGGAAGCCACATAGAGCTTACTAAAGCTATAGATGGGGGTGAGAGAAGACTTCTCTCAATTCTTCTTCCCACCGCAGACATTCTGCATTTGCCACCGTAGCCAAATCTTTCTTTCATTCGGGTTGACAGACACATCGACACGTACTGGAGCCAACAGGGCCCTGAGGCCACACGTGGTGCCAACCCTGTCCTACCCTGGGCTCCACTTGTCCCCATTCCCACCTTCTACCCCAGGACGCCTAGCCCTGACTTGTCCAGGGAGCTCAGCACGGTGGTGTGGAGGCCCTGAGCCACCACACCGCTGCCGAATGTGGGCAAAAAGGCTTTCCAGCCGCCCAAACACAACCCTTAGAGGGTTTCCTCAGCCTGGTATTCACTCTTAGAGCAGGAGATGAAGAGGAAGAAGCAAGGGGAGGAACTAGAAGATGGAATAATGAATTTCCCCTGTGATTGAGCTCTGAGAAGGTTCATCCATCCAGAGACCTCTCACCATGATCTCTCCACTCTCCACTACAGGGCAAAGGAGGCTCCATTCCTTCTCCTACCCCACAGGCAGGTAGATTTAATATAAGATGGGGAACCTACTCAAGTCTGTGAGGTTAATTCCAAACATCCAAAATTCACCCAACACTGGTATTATATGACAGAAAATTGTCAGTGAAATCTCCAAAAATTAAAACTAAATCCACTAGTAAATCTATTGCCTCTAATTCCTCGTGGTTAAAAATGGGAGTAGATAGGAAGTATTTGTAGACTGATGGAATTAACTATTTCACAAGAAAACAAAATAGAGGGATAGATTGTCTTTATGAATTTTGTGGTTGTGTCTTCTAAAACAGACAGTTGAAAATGTTTGAGTATTCACCATGAGCACAACACTGAACTGAAATTCAGAATTAATGTCATCAAATAAATAGTTTCAGATTATCCCTGGGGTTTTAATCACGGCACTTGTACTATCTATTTTCCATGAGAAGCTTCCTCTCCCTTGGAATACAATCAGGCACAAAAAGGAAAATGAAAACCATTGATCAACTACAGGGTGAAATGTTTAGAAAAAGTGAAAATACCATCTGCCCTAAGTTGATAGTCACAGAGCTTTGAAGATCATACAAATAAAGCCTAGAAGAAAATGTGAGCCTCTTTCTTACAGACACCAGCTTTCACACATCTCAGAGCAAACCAGATAATTTAAAGCTGATAATACATAAAAATCCAAGAATCCACCAAAATAATAATAGTGAAATATTAATAATGTTAGTTTGTGAAAAGCACCTGAAAGAAAGAGAATTTTAAAAGAACCAAGCTTCCCTTAACATGAAAACAATGCTAACTAATGCGACCATTCTAAGTTTCGGCAATGGAGCACGCTTGTGAGAAGTTCATAAAGCATGTCACTCAAAAGATCTGGCCAAATGGGAATAAATTTCCCCACATTATCTGACAAATAAAACACTTTAATACAAGAAATCTTAAGCTACCAAACTAAAAATTAGAGAATTTGAGGTACTGTATGGAATTTCCCTGGACTTACCTTCAAACTGTTCTTAGTAGAACAGTGTTTAGGAGATCGTTGGTTCATTTTTTCCTTCCTCTTTTCTTCCCCTCAACTATATATATGATTCATGATTACTGACTACTTTTTAAAGTATAAACCACAAAAACTGTATCTGCCCGAGTAATCTCAATTTACATTTCCCATTTTTAGTCCAGAAGTGATGTATTAAACCTTTGTTTTTTGGTTTTCCTAAATAAAGCTGATAAAAGAAAGTTAATCATCTGCTTTATTACATCTTTCAACATTAAAATAATTTTGTTTAATGAAGAGCTGGAGTCAGAAAACAATAAAACTTAGGACACCCAAGGCAACCAGTTGAGACAAAGGCATATCTGGTGGGGAAACTGAGGAAGGAAAGAGGCATTTGTTTTGGCTCTGAGAAGGACTCTGAAACCACTGAGCAGGGACCCCCAGGCCAGGTCCTTCCCAGTAGAGCCTCACACTGAGGTTTCTCATCCCAGAGGGCAGGAGTGGAATGGGCAGAAGCTTCCTAGCGACTCACCCTTCCCACTCCTGCCCACCCCACCCGCCAGAGACACTCAGGCCTTCTGGGAAACAAAAAGCGGCTCTTGCTAAATCGTTTAAAACCTTGATGTCTCAATCTCTGGCTTGAATAATCCTGAATTACCACGGGGATGATTAGAGGAAAGCTACTGATTGAGCAATATCTTCAAACTCAAATATGCTTGCTCATCAGTAACCTTACCTTGAACTTCCCATAAGGTCATTTTTACCTGAAGAGCAAGAGAACTGTTCTTTAAGCACATACCGACATGCGGAAATTAATTAGAGAGCTCAGCCCAAACCTTCTGTTTTGTGGAAATAGCAATAATACTCATTATAGTGATATAGTAAAAAGATACTTCACTAAATGGCAGAAGGGAAATAATGCATAAAGAGGGTCCTTCCCCTGGAGATAGTCTTTTGCATGGGGGCTGGAAGAAGGAAATCCTAACGAGTTTCAATACTTCTGTCAGCTCTGAAGCTGTCCTGATCAGCATCAGGCTGAAGTAAGTTGGGCCTGACATAAACGAATTCAAGGGTATGCTATGTGTAGTCCTTCTAGATTTTAATATTATTTTCCTAATGCAAAGAATAAAATTTGTTCAAAGCCAAAGACAACTGGGAAAATAGGAAAAGAAAAAAAAAAATCACCCATAATATCATCATCCAGTGACCATTTTGGTTTATGATTCTTTAGACTCATTTTTCTGTACATAGGTATTATTATTTCCCCCCCAAATTTTTCATAATGTAAATACCTTATTGAGGTCTATTTTTTTTTTTTTTTTTTTTTTTTTTTACCAACTTAGCAATATAAACTCTTCTCATGTCAAAAACTATTACTCTACAACAAGGTATTTTTAAATGGCTGTAAATAGTCTATTGTAACAACATATTGTAATTTATTTAACTAATTCCCTATAGTTGGACATTTAGGTCGATTTCAATTTTTATATGTTTAAATATATATATATACACACACACACACATCAATAAATATCTTTGAACACATGAATCATTTTGAACATAAGATAAATTGCTGTATCTAACATTTCTGGGTTAGTGTATTATATTTTTAAGATTTTTTAAACATTTTACCTTATTGCATTTTAGAAGGTTGTACTAATTAACTTTCCTACCAAAAATCTATGAATGTCTAATTTCCTCACACCATTACTAAAACTCAAGAGTATCAATTTTTAAATCTTCCCCAAATTGATATAAGATCAACTAAACACCCAAATGTTTATTTTTTCATTTATTACTAGTGAGAGTGGATGTGTTTTCATGCTTGTTCATATTATTTCATGTTTATTCATCACATGTATTTTGGGGTGGAACTTGCCTGTTCATGTCTTTTGCCCATTTTTAATGGGGTCTTCATCTCTTTTTATTGATTCATAAGCAATATCTGTACATTGGAAAGATAAATCTTTTGCCTGTAATACGAATTGCAAACATTTCCATATTTTGGTTTAATTATGGTGCTTTACATTCAGAAGTATAAAATTGTTTGGTTTAATTATGGTGCTTTACATTCAGAAGTATAAAATAAAGGAAAATTATTTTTTCCTTTATTTTTCTGCTGTTAGTGCTATGTGTAAAGTTTCTTTCTCCAATCCTAAAAATTACATAAATATCCAAATACATTTTCTTCTTCTTTAAAATGCCATTTTGTTTTTTACAATAAACTTTGATCCATTGAAATTTATTTTGGTGAATTTCATAGGATCAGTTTCAATCATATTTATTTTTGAAGGGCAAGAAGTTTAGGAACTTGGAGGTACAAAAGGGAAAGGGGCTGTGTATATAAAAGATGACCTGATGTGGTGAAATTTTCTATGAGCTCAGTGTTCAGGTCCCAAATTAGGTATGCCCAAGTATATGTGGTAGGCAAGTTCCTTAACTTTTCTTTCCATGTTTCATAGCTAATAAAGCTTGCAGCATTTTCAGGAGCATTAAAGGAGATAACACTTTGAGAAATAGGAGTATCAGTATTGTCTTCTTGTATGAGAGAGTTTTAGATGATGGGGGATGGGAATTCTATTTTTTCTTTTGCACATTCAATTCTAAGGAAACCACTTGCAGGGAAATTAGAAAGGTAGAAGGGGCTGAAAGATTTGCAGTGATAAAAGAACTCATGTTATTTTTTTCCTCTTCCACTTCTTTCAGTGTAAGCTCTCTTGCTAACCTTAAAGCCATCTGACTTCACCTTAAGAGAACTTTGACCTGCTTATTTCCTCAGTCATGGACTTCTGCCAAGGCTAGTTAGTGCTCAATAAAAACTATTCAAAATTCAATAACTTCGTTTTCTCTTGTGCTATTTGAGGTTCTCCTTTCTATTTCCCACCCCTTAACCTGCTTGGCCCAGCTCCTTCATAAATGTAGGGTCTTTTTGTTTTGTTTTTGTGAATCCCCTGCCTATACCAAGTGCTATAGGAAGTTTAAAAAATATTTGTGTAGATTGGCTTCACTGGAAAGAGCTTGCCCCTGAGAAGCTTTGGAAGTATTAAAGAAGGGTCTCATCGAAATTTAAGTAGGGTTAGAAATATTTCAGTTAGAAGAGGGTTTATCCTTATTATATCAGAACAAATTAGTTCAGTTGGCAGATTTTCTTCGGTAAACCAGTTTTATGTTAAGATGCATATATATAATTATATATTCCTGAAAAAAATTTTCCCCATTACGGGTAACAGTCCATTTTTTCTCCCCAGCATGGAAGAAATGCTATTTGTATCAGGCCAGTTTCATTCATGTTAGGTACTAGTTCCAAAAGAAGCCTTTTCATATGTTTATTTTTAAAGAGATGAACTTGGCCCTGAGAAAATGAAAACAAATTTTATGGGAATATTTTGTTTTACTCTGCCAGTAGATGTTTCTCAAAGCAGTAGGCATTTCTGAAAAGCATCCTCAGTGGAGAAGGAGGGCCATCTGGTGGACGTCATTTGGAAACCTCTGAAAGGATTCAAAAGGGTCTCTCAACACCAGGCCCTAGAGGGGTTTTTTAAATCCATGAGTCTTCATAAGACAACAATGGATAAATAAAAATAACAGAGGAGGGGTGTGGATTTTAAAGACCTTAATGTTTACTGATTTGCCTTTTTTAGTAACAGTTAAAATTATATTAAATGAGATTGATTTTTAAATTTAGATATATCTGTATATTTTCCAGCTAGCCAATGCCTCTAATTTTTGGGGGTTTCACTTTTATCCCTGATGCATGTAAAAATACATATTTGGAGGAAATCAAAGTAATGATGAGAGATCCAAGGATGTGGGAGAAAAGCTTATTCAATTTACTTTTTGTAGTGCTACTGGCAATCTCTATCAATGTTTAAAATGCACAGACAGAGAAAGCCCTTCCACTTCTAGGAAAGTACGCCTGTGAAAGTACATGAAGATAAATGTAAAATCACATTCATTAAGCACTGTTTGCAAAAAAACTCCTAGAAATAAACTAGATTTCCATTGGTAAGTGGTGATAAAATAAATTAGAGTACGTCAATAGAATGAAATGTAACTATAAAGAATGAGATAGATCTATGTTATCATTAAGCTATTTTTTGAATAGTATTGTAGTATTACTTATTTGTGTAGAAAGGACATGTATGTATGTGAATATTGATTTGGAAGCTCACTGAATTTTACCGAATACCAAATGAGCAAGTGCTATAGCTAATAGAACAATTATAAAAATGTGCTTTTATCAATTGTAAAAAATGTACCACAGCAATGCAAGGTGTTAATAATAGGAAGTATACAGGAGCACTGTTTTTTATGCATGATTGTTCTTTTTTTGTAGCCAATAATAATTTATTGCTTTACATTTTAACAGGAATATACGTATCTTACAAACAGAGGTCATTTTAGGCTGGTGGCAGGAAAAGCAGTTTAGGAGGCTCTCTGAACACTCAAACCTTACCAGTCAATTCTAGACATCCTATTTAACTCACAAATCATCTCCACCAAAGGACGAGGGATGAGTTGGCATTAGGAAAAGATTCAAAATTGAAAACTTGATACATTAGAAAGGAGGAAATGCCTGGCTCTGCTTTGCGTCCTAGATCCTGTGATTGAAGTAAGAGCAAACATCTGTCCCCATCCCAGCATGATTGTTCTTTAAACCTACTTCTCTAATAATATTTTTTTAAAATCCACATTCAGCTAATGCTGAGGCCAAACATCACCAATAAGAGAATGAACTTCTGGGATAAAAGAGAAAATTTGATATTTTATCAAAAACAATAGCTGTTAAAGTTTTATTATTAAAGTTTTATTAGGAAAGTATTAGCAGTTTAATATTATAGTGCAGATAAAATAATTTCTCAGCACTGTTGTGGCTAAGTTTCTCTTTTGGTTGCTTTGCTGCACATTTGTTATACTAAGGAGATGCTCATTTCCAAATGACATATTTAATAATGTAATTTAACTTTTGTAGAGTAGAATACAGTTCAGGATAAAAAAATGTTAAGTAACTTATTCTCTAGATGGAATATCTGGGTTTTGTAATTAAAAGTCTATAGCAATCATTTTGACAAGATTTTTGCATAAATTTTAGGTGCCTTGAACTCAAAACTGCAAGAAATTCTTTTAAAACATTTTTCATGAAGTCTGTTGATTAGAAATTTGAACAGTTAAAACTAAATGTGTCTCGCATATCTCATTTACTCTATACTCTTTAGATGTATCACTTTTCTTTAAGTGTTTTTATATCCTTTGATATAGTTGGATTGAAGATGATTCATTGCGTTGCTCATGATTTGGAGTTTTTCTTCATCAAGGAATTTTGAGGCAGGAAAAGTGACATATTCCTTTTAATTCATTCCCCAGGATATGAGGAATTTTTAAATAGAAACTTTTCTTTAAAGACTTAAAGCTTAACCAGAATTATTTAAATACAAATTATAGTGTATCCATAAAGAGTGCATATTATGATAACTAGATAAATCATACACTATTATACAAAAATGTGAATTACTGTGCCAATTAATCCAATTAACACCTATTGAAAGATTAAAAGATTTAAATGATAGATATATAATACATTAATAAGTAGAGGAAACATACTTTCAATGCTGCAAAGAACTTAAAAAATTATCCAGATATATTCGCTTTTTTTTTTTTTAATTTACTAAGTCCTTTAACAATAATACATGTTTTACAGTTTCTCTTAGGATTTTCTCCAATAATGTTATAATTTAACATGACATAATTTTAGTAAAATATTTAACATTAGCTCAATAAATTGTTAAGGATTGTATAAGAAAGTTTATTTTAATAGAATATTTAATATTTCAACATATAAAATCATTTTAAAGTATTTTTTCCATCACTTAGGTATTCCACTATGATTAGTTAACTTTAAAACACTAGAAAACCTGATTTTTTGAGAAATCAGTTTTAAAACATTAAATTGTATTTGGTTTGGGGACAAAATACACATGACATGTATGTAGAGTTAACTTTAGTTGTGCTTGGTATAAAAAATGAAACAGAACCCACTTGGTGTTCTGGAGTTCAGAATAGAAGGTCCATTCATTTAGCCACTCACTAATTCAATAAATATTTCTGAACTGTGTGGCAGGGATTTTGCCAGGTGCAGGAAATAAAACCTAGGAAATAAATAAACAAATAAATAAGTAAATAAATAAATAAATAAAACCAACCTAGGAAAGCAGTTGCCCTCTAGTTTGAACTAGAGGTAGCAAATTACGGTGCCTGCCCACCCACAGCCATTTGTAAGGCAAACTTCTCAGCCCAGAGCCCCAGCCAAAGCCAAACATCTGTGCCATGTGCCATGTGCCATGGCATCACACTCCCTACACAATTACTCCCCCGACCAGCTCCTTCATACGGGGATGTGGCCAGAACTAGTACATGGACTGCCCTACCACCTAGAGATGGTTTGCAAAGGAACGAAGAACTGAGTTTGCCAGACTGCCTATACTGTATCAGGAAATTGAACTACGACAGGCCAAGAGAAGGTGGCAGTCATCAGTCGGAGCCACAGCTGAAAGGTCAGGGTATAGAGAGGAGTTCAAGAGGCCGGATGAGCATGTGAAAACACAGTTATGAAGGAGCAGACGCTATGCGGAATTTGGATCTCAGACAGAGAGAAGGGGTGTGCGTATTTGTTGGCGTATATTCAATACAGTGGCAGTGCGGAGGAAATGAGGAAGATGGTCAGAAGTAAGAGAAGAAGAGGGAACACACCATACAAAGCAGCAGAAACAACTTGAGGGGTGATATGGAGGTATTATCTCTGGAAAAGTATAATATCTTAAATAGAAAGTTCTGGGGAAAATAAGACCCATTACATCTCTACTTCCACAGGTCCCTGACGTTTTGGATATCTGGCTTGGGCATTAGGGTTGGTGGCTTCCTTTTTCTCCTACAGCTCCAGGGGAAGCCTGATCTCTTCTGGGAAAACACTATCTTAAAGAGAAAAATAAAGAGCAAAGAGACTCTCCTACTTTAACTCTTGGAGGGAAAACGGGGAGGTTCTAGGTCAGCCAGGGCTTAAACGCAACCCCTCCAGACTGGGGAAAGAGTACTTCATCAGCCACGAGGGGGTTGACGAATGAAGAGTCAGTCACCACATGGGAGAAAGCAAAAGTCCCTCAGTGTAATAAGAACTTTTCCTAATAGAACCAAAAAGGATAATAGATTATCAAAAGGAGAAAAATGTACTGCTTTACTGCAATTATATGACAAAAAGAAATTTTAGAGGACCATTTTTACATTTGCAAAAGGTCACATATTCAGGCTTTCTACAATTCTATTAACATTCTACACATTTTACAGATTCATGTTCATAAAATAGAATTCTAAAAATGTCCATTTTCATAGTAAGGTGAATTACACTTCACCATAGAGTGGTTGCATTTTTTTGGGTGATATTTATCCAAAGCCTTTAAAAATGCCTATTTATATTAATATGAGAAAGGGGATTCTAATGAATTTTTTTTTACTTTGTCGTGCCTAGAAGTCACTACTGATTATCTCAAATGTAGTAGAGATACAGTGAAAGTATTTTAACAAAGATGGAAGCATGTGAGACTGTTCCAAATTCTGTATTTTTCTCTAGAGTTGCCAGCCAGATTCCCTGGGAGCATAAGTTCATGTTAATATAGTGGAAGGCTCTGAATTAAATCATTCTGCCTTACGCTTTGTAGGGAATGCTTCAGATAAATACGTGCTTGTGTCATCCCATATGGGAAGCTAGTCCCTTTATGAAGGAGGGTAGGTGGTGCTCCCTGTTTACTACCAAACAGCAGAATAAAGCAGAGAAATGAAGGGCATCACATCTCACGTACACGGCTTATAAAAATATGATTTTCTAATATTTCGTAAGATGACATAGGAAGTACACATAAAATTACTTGAGTCAAAGAACTTAGGCAATTGAGCTGTGAACTGAACTTGCTGTATTTTTCATGGAACACAATTTTTCACTTGAAAGAGCATCTGACTCACTGTGATTATTCAGTTTTGGATATTTGGCAGACATTTTCTCAAAAATGAAGTGATGTAGATCTGTCACTTCAAGGAAAACAACTGAATGAATTTATGCCTAAAGATTTAAAATAAAGGACTTTCAAGTAAAAATTAGAATTTTGGAAAAATTTGCATCGACCAATGTGAGAGTGATAGCTTTGCCAACCTTAAGGGATTTCTAATGAGATTGGTGGTGATACTAACACATGTAATTTTAAACATATTGTATAATAAAATGTTGCATCATTTAGAAGATCTATGTAACTCACTAAGTCAATATTTTCTATATGACAAATGTATCATATTACAAAATCATGCCTTGGTAAAAGATCCATTCAAAGTGCAAGATAGACCAATGGATTTTAATTTAACAGTGCAAAATGTTCATTGATATGGTTTCAGATTTCACAGTGTGAATAACCTTTAAGAAACTACCACTAGTTGAGTTTTGGTATATCTAGAATTATAGAAAGATATCTACAATTATCTGAAGCAGCTATTAAAATACTTCTTCATTTTCCAACTATATATCTGAGTGGGGCCAGATTTTCTTCGTTTTACTTCAACCCAAACACCAAAAGCAGCAGATCAGAGGCAGAGGCACAAATGAGAATCTACTCGCCTCACTATCTCGGAAAATATAGTTTTTGTTCCTAAAATTTATTTATGTTAATCTGTATCGATTTATTATCGCTATCTTAATGAATATTTTCCTTTTTATTGTGTGAACTTGATAGCTATAATCCGCACAAACAAGAGCCCTTTGGAGTCATGAATAAATGTAAGGGTGTGAAGCTTGAGAGTTGGGGCGCCAGCCCGTGTCACCTCTTTCTCTGGACAGGCCCTGGATGCTACCGAATCTCCAACCTACCTATGATTAACATCCGGGTCTTTGATATACCGGTGGGGGCGGGGCGCGTGGGTAACAGAAGTCTGAAGAGGGTAGTTCTTTCGGTTTTTCTAATGCAGCATTGACACGATCCTTCCGAGAGCTTGCACGTTCCGTGCCTCTCCTGAAGCACTCTCCTTGCCTCTAATATCCCCTCACACCGATCGTTTGCCCGCCTAGTTCCTGCTCATTCTTCAGGACACAGTGACATGCAACTTTCTCTAGAAAGTCTTACTGACATGCCAAATCGGCACTTACCTTTCACTTTGCTTCCCTAGCACCCTCTACCTCCCTTCTTATAGCAGTTAATATCTGTGATTTTTTTCCTGTTTAATTATCTGCATTTATCAACCTGCTCTTCTAGGAGAGTGTAGAAATCACCAAATTATTTGTCATGTAATTTGATTTTACTCAACCATCTTGTGTTAATTATCTTTCTAGGACTTTACTGATTTTTATTCTTTAACTTCACTAGAGAATGTTGGTTGATTTTATTAGTCCTTATTATTCAGAAAGCACTGACATTTTATCTTGGCACTTACCCTACAGGCCTGTTGGTAATTGGACATCTGACTTCACAGAGCTATTTCTATAAAGCAAAAACAAATTCTATTTTTTTTTTTCCCACCAGCAGGGACTATTGTAACTGGTTTCTTCTTATTTTTCCAGGACTCAGAAGTTACTATTGATTTAATAAATATTTGAGAATGAAATAAATGCCTCCAGTTGTACCAGTACATATTATAAACAATGGCACAAAAAATGAAACCTATAATGCAGAATAAATATTATTTCAGAAAATTTTCCATTTTATCTTCTTGATTACAAAGCTTTGGCCTTATCCATTGAGTTTAATTTTTTTAAAACATTTTATTTCATGTCTTCCACTTTTCATACTCTGGAATGGACAACACAGTCTATTAAAATACTTTCATGGGGAATTATGTTTGTAAGGATAAAACTTTACCAAGCTTTTAATGCTTAGTTTGTATCAGTTGTATTTATTTGAAATGTAATGTGCATATTATTCAGTCCTATAACATTGCAGTTTGAAATTTTACAACATTACATTTAACATTGTTCTCACCATTAATAGCTTTTCCATCTGGCAAACTATGTTCATGTTTCATGACCCAACTCAGGTTTTGATGACTCTTTGGGGTATTCCCTTATTCCCCCCTTTTCCTGACATGGTCCATCACAGACAACTTTATTACACCATGTGTCGTGGTATACTGCTATTAGTTATTTGCGTAGGTATTTCCCTACTCATCTGTGAGCTCTAATGGGGAAGGATCTATTCATTTTAACAAACCCAGGCCTATAACAAACACTTGTTGGATGAACAAACAAAATAAACATTTTCCTTGTGTTGATCCAAAATTTTTGAGGGAAGATAATTAGACTATATGTTCTATACTCCCTTGAGGATAGGGTAGCTACGAAACTGAGTCTTGCCAATGGAATGAAATCAGAAGTGATAGTGCCCACCACAGGTCGAACCTGTGAAAACCTCCACGAGCACTCTTTTCTGCTCTTTTTCCTTCTGGCTGATTGGAATGGCAAACCCCATGTGAGCTTGGGAGCCACGTGTGGGATGGCAGAGATGCTTTCAGCCCAATGCAGCCATTCTACTCCCACCCCCTTTCTCATAAAAACACCCTGAGCTATTTCATGAGTGAGAAAAAACTTGTACTGTGTTAAGCCATGATATGTTTGCATCTATTCTTAATAGAATATTCTTGGAATAATTTTAGATATATAGGAATAATGAGAAGATAGCACAGAAATTACTCAAATACCCTGCACCCATTTCCCCTATTATTAATATCTTAATTTAGTATGATACATTTGTTACAATTAATGAGCTAATATTGATACTTTATTATTAACAAAAGACCATAGTTTATTTGGATTCCCTTAGTTTTTACCTAATCCCTTTTTCTGTTCTGGAATCTCATCCAGGATTCCACATTACATTTAGTTGTCATGTCTCTTTAGGCTTCTTTTGGCTATGGTACTTTCTCAGGCTTTCCTCATTTTTGATGACCTTGACTGTTCAGGCACATTATATGATGTTCTTCTACTGGAATTTGTCTGACATTTTTCTCATGTCACTGGGATTATGGGTTACTGGGAGAAACCCATGGTATCATACCATTTTCATCACATCGTATCAAGGGTAGGAATTATCAACATAATTTATGACTGTTGGTGTTGGCCTTGATCACCTGGCTGAGGTAATGTTTGTCAGGTTTCTCCACTGTGCAGTTATTCTTTTCCCCCCTACTTAGAATACTATACACTTTGGTAGGAATTTACTCTGTGCAGCCCATACCTAAGAATTGAAGAGTTACGCTCCACTTCCTTGAGGGTGGATTGTCTATATAAATTATTTAGAATCCTTCTGCATGGAATATTTGTCTCTTTCCCATATATTAATATATTCAATCATTTATTTATAATCAGTACGGACTCCTGGATATTTATTTTATACTTTGGTTTATAAGCTAGTACTACTTCATTCATTTTGTCACTGGGAGCTCTTTCAGTTGACTCCTGTGCTTCTTTGATGTACCCAATCAATGTGTGTTTATGTGTTTGAGTACTTCCTTACTTTAGGTTCCAGCCTCATCTTTTATATTTCCTGCCAGTCCTAGAATCAACCATTTCTCTAAGCAGTCCTGACTCCTATTATTGGAGAATGGTTGTATCTATTTTTTGTCATGGTCTAATTTCCCTTAGTATACTAGAAGAAGGACTTGACCTAATCTAAATGAATTCATTCTCTTTTTTACTTCAGACCCTTCATTTGTGGCTCATATAGAATAATGGGGGAAAACAGACAATAAATAGATGAGCAAAACGTAAACAAAAATCCCAAAATATTTTTAAGTTGTAATAAGTGCTATGAAGGAAATAAATAGTGTACTAGAGTAGAGACTAAGACATGCGTATGGTGACTTTAGATGGGAACAAGGTCAGGAAAGGTCTTTCTCAGAAGGTGGCATTTAAGCCAAGACCCAATTGATGAGAAGGACCCAGCTGTGTGAAGAGTGGAGTTAGAATCATTCCAGCCAAAGGGAGCTACACGCAAAAGCTCTAACTTGGGAAATAACTTGGCAAGTTTATAGTACTTACAAATGGCCAGTGTGGCACCTGGAATAACAGATGACATTGGGTTGAGTAAAGCTAAACTCCAGAGCAGTTTTTTTGCTATATTAATGTGCCAATATTCCAGCTCTCTGTTTATAAATCTACTGTTGGTCTGTCTATGAAGACAAGGCTACACATGTTTCCTTTGCTTTGCTCTACTATTGGTCCTGTGTAGACAGACATTATTGAGATGGAGGCACACCAAGGTCAAATACCAAAGTGACCTAATGTATTTAAAATATATTCTATTAAAAAAAAAAGTTAAAGTGTTGTGGTATATTGAAATAGGTACATCAATTTAGACATGTTCTTAATCTTAATCTGCATTCCTGTGGGTATGAATCCACTGTAAATAGGACCTCTTGAAGATGATGTTTTTAGTTAAGTTGTTGTCTGACTGAATGAGGGTAGTCTGAATCCCATATTACTGGAGGCTTTATGAAGAGAAGAAACTGGAAGATAGAAGTTTGAGAAAGCCAAGAAGGAGGCAGTAGCCAGAAGTCAGCGAGAACCTGGAAGAGGAAGGAGAGAACATTGATTGCCATGTGCATGGGGGCAAAGCTTACACCCCAAGGAAGTCCGAAGATTGCCAGCAGCCAGCACCAGAATGCTACAAGATCCAGGAGAAAGCAGGACTTGCTGATGTCTTGATATTGGATCTCTTGTAGCCTCAAAACTGTGAGCCAATACATTCCTATTGTTTAAGCCAACCCATTGTGTGGTATTTTTGATAGCATCTCTGGCAAACTGAGACTTCTGGGTTGTTAAAGTAATTTCATGAAACAAAGAAGGGAATTCTAGTCAATAAAAAATATTTTAACTCTGCTTTGTGTAACTTTACTGATTAAAGATAATCATTCAAAAATATGAATAATCCCATTGTCTCTCCCAAGAGATAATTCAGCAATATGTCATTACAATTTATTGACAGTAAATTAACTCATTTTATTTACTGTACTGTTACTCTTATTTGATTACCCAAAGATAACAACATACATCTAAAATGTTGAAGTTGAATGTAAAAATCTTATTCTTTATCCTTTCCTTAAAAATTCTAGTGACTTCCCATTTTTTACAGAATCCATGTCAATGATTTTCTTAACAACCATGTGAATCCTTAGGCCAGCCTCAGTGTTGCTGTGACAAATTGTTTTGCCAGGAGCTACATGTGTAATTATCTCCATAGATGTCTCACAGTTATATGCACAATGTTCTGCCTAAAGGATTCTTTCTTCAATGTCATGAATCAAGGACACCTAATATAAAATCCATGGGGTATCATTTAAACAGCTTTATGTAGATGGAAAAGACAATCACCATCTTGGAAATAGACCCCAGGCTTCTCTCTATTAATTAATCTTACCCATTGACAGAGATGGTTTGAAGATGCATTCAGCAGGTTGCTGAGTAAATTCAGGATCAAGAGAGCCCAGCACCCTGATGGATTGGTTTGTTGACTGCCTCAGGGTTATTCCACTGCAGCTTGCCCTGAAAATGAAATCCTCATGTATAAACTGAGCCACTACATCGTCCTCCACAAATTGTTTCTCTGTAGTTCTGTTCTGACAAAGGCTTATTCCTTGGGTTTTAAAGTCCTGCAAACTCCATTAAACACCACAAGAAAGGACACATCCTGAGTTTCATTCATTTTTAGCACCATGTTGCACTAGAACTGCTTTATTAAGGTAAACCAGGGTTTTGCTTCATGTATATAGTCAGAAAATCCAGGATTACACACAAAAGTAACTGAGATGATATGATGGGCTTTATGTGAAATATTTAGCCCAACACTAGGCACACAAAAAGCATTAGATGAATGTGAGCTGCTGTTGTCATTGTCGTTGATGTTAGTACTATCAGCTCTTAACAAAATATAGCCTCGCCTTCAAACTTGCATCAATCAATTGACAAATGTTCAGTGGGAGTAGAACATGACTAATTGTTAATTCAGTGGATAGCCAAAAAGTGTTACAGTAATTTGGAGACAGTTCAAAATGGGATAGATAACAAGACTCCCCGCACCCCCACCCCCTAAAAAAGGGATGGTAATTAAACCAGGATTTGAAAGATATTTAGATTTTCCTTACGCAGCAAGAGTGTCTTCTCATTTCCTCCCCAAATTAGATAATGCTGTGAAAAATTTCAAACCTGCTAGAAAACATGGAAAGAAACAACAGCCATTTATTCTTGACCGAGAGTCACCTATCTTTTATTTTTTTTCAATGTTCACTTTATCTTCACCTTTATCTTTACTACCTTTTTTGGGGCTTAAAAGTAATTTGTATCTATTTGGATACTTCATCCCTTAATATTTCAGCATGCATCTCCTAAGAGAGAATCACAATATCATTATTTCACTCAAGAGTATTAAAATTACTGCTTATATCATCTAGTATAAAATCCATCTTCAAAATTTCCCAATTGTCACAAAAATGTTTTTCCTAGCTTTTATTTTTGGTCCCGGAAACAATAAATAATCAATCCTTTAACTGCTGATGGTGTTGCATCCCTCATGCCAGATAATTTGTAACTCAAACTCAAATTGAGACTCTTGATATCATTGTCTACACGTAGAAGAGTGAGCATGTCACCAATCCTTAAATTAACCATTTGGGGAGTAAACAAATCCTTACAATTGAATTCTCAATTGATACGGTTCTTCTAGGAAAATCCAGCTGAAAATTAAAGCAATTATTCATATAGTTCACTTTTTAAAAGAAAAAAAATCTCATGTTAATTTTCTGATAATTGGAGAGGTAAAGGGGAAAAAAGGGAGGGGGACAAATGATTGCTTTTCCTTAAATTATCTGCATAATTACTTTCATCTCCAAGATGCTTTGTCACTGATGATCTGGACTTACCATTACATTGAGAATATAGGTGGCCCATTGGTAGGTAAATATTGTGTTTATTTATTTATTGCATTTTGTGGTTAATTTGGAATAGTTAGAAACATTGAGACCTATTCTTTCCTCTGAATACATTTTTGTAGTACATAGATCATATCTCCTTGGAAATAATTAGACTAAGTAATAATGCTCTGCAGCTGCTGAGGTATTAGCCAAATGATCACCAAATGGGATCCCTCATTAGGAATTGTGAACAGGTAATCTCTTTTGATAAATGAACTTATTTTCATATCCATTTATACAATACACAGATATCTCTTTTTATATTGGTTTCTAATGTCTTGGCTCATAGGGTGCTATATTTGATTTTCCCTTGTAAGGGATGTAAAAGCATTACTGATGCTTGATTAAGCTCTTTGTCAAAGTGGCACAAGGATCTGCTAGGAATTAGATCCTATGGATGGCGGTACTTTATGTACATACAGTACTAGATTTTTCTAGTTTTAACTTTAAAGGAAAGTCACATCCTTTGATGAGTAGTTTGATATTTTCACCATTATACATACCCAAATGATAATTATCCACATAAAAATAGTTCTCATGTCATTTAACCAAAGTTGTTGAATAGAAGTTAAAATTAATCTATAATGAAAACAGGTGAAAGTGATCATTTTTCCCTGCATCTGAGCCAGATTGTTTCAGTTCCCAAACTGCTCCCTGGATGCAGTCAGGAACTTTGGGAGGGTGCATTCTTTTCCTTGATGACTGAGAGAATTCCAATATCTTCCCTCATTGCAAGTAGAAAAATCTCACCTCATTTACTGAAGTTAATACATCTGCAGCATATTCATTTTTTTTTTTTTTCATTAAAAGACAGTTTTGAAATTGGAGCACTCATACGCTGCTGGTGAGAATGTAAAATGATGCAGGCACTTTGGAAAACAGTGTGGCAGTTCCTAAAAGGGTTGACTGGAGAGTTACTATATGGCCCAGGAATTCCGCTTCTAGTTACATATGCAAGAGAACACAAAAATTTGTGCATGAATGTCCAAGCAGCATTATTCATAATATCAAAAGTTGGAAACAAATGCCCATCAACCAAGGGCTGGATAAAAATGTGATATATCCATACATTGGAATGTTATTTGGTAATAAGAAGAATGAAGTACTGATACATGCTCCATCATGAACCTTGCAAACATAATGCTAAGTGAAAGAAGTCAGACACAAAAGGTCCCATATAATTCTATTTTATGTAATATCTAGAATAGGCAAATCCAGAGAGACAGAACATATATTGGTGGATGCTTAGGGCTGGGAAGGCTGAGGGGAAATAGGGAATGCCTTCTGAATGCAGTGTTAGTTTTTGGGGTGATGAAAATGTTCTAAAATTAATTGTGATGGTTGCAAAAATCTGTGAATATACTAAAAGCCATTGAAGTGTACACTTAAGATGGGTCAGTTGTATCGTATGTGAATTTTATTTCAGTAAAGCTGATTGTTTCAGTTTGCTAAAGCTGCTGAAATGCAGTACACCAGAAATGGGCTGGCTTTTACAATGGGGATTTATTAACTTACAAGTTTATAGTTCCCATGCCATGAAAAATGTCTAAATTAAGGCATCAACAGGGCGATACCTTCTCCCTGAAGACCAGACCGACTGCTGGCAATCCTCAGCTCCTCTGTCCTGTGGCCAGGCTCATGGCAACATTTGCTGGGTTCTCCCTTCTCTCTGCCCCTTCTCTGCCCTTCCATTGCTTCCAGCTTCTGGCTTCAGCATCTTCCTCTCTGAACTTCTGCATGTGTCCTTGTCTCTCAGCTTCTCTGGCTTTTCTCTCTTTTAGCTTCTTTGCGTGCTTCTCTGAATTGCATCTCTTAGCTTCTCTGGGGCTTTTTTCTATGTCTTCTCTCTGTCTTTTATCCTCTTATAAAGGATGCCCGTTAGAGGATTAAGACACACCTGGGGCAGGCCTCAACTGAAATAACCTAAACAAAAGGTCCCACCCCAAATAGGTCCACACCCACAGGATGGATTAGTTTTAAGAACATGCCTTTGTGGGGTACATACAGCTTCAAACCATCACACTAAATTATATAGTGGTAGTTCTTTCTGAGAAAGGAGAATGAGGTGGTGGTTTTCTGTCATGTGGCCACCAGAATAGTCCAAAAATTTTTCCATAATTACCACTACTTTTGGGAAATATATTTGAGAAGGATTTCTATCCTCTATGTTTAACCAATTATCAGAATACAAAGCACATGTACTAAGGTTATTTTATCTGTTATCTATGTCTATCATAAAATGAATGGGACCCAGGCAAGTCATAATATATATGGCTTGGGGATTACTTTCTCTTCAACAACAATGAATAATGTTGAAATCTCTCTTCCTATAGGCTCTAAATTCCAGAATATCTTTGAATGATGCTAGTTTTTGCAAAAGAGGACCTAAATAAATAGCAGAATAAACAATGGTCTTGGATTAAAAGATTATCTATGTCTTAGAAGGCTAATATTGAAGACTTAATATTGATCTGTAGATTCTTCCCAAACTGTTTTATAGATTCAATGTAATTCCAATAAATAAAAATAAAAGTTGCCCTTTCCTCCATCTTACTCTCTTCTCTCTCCCTATTCCCAATAGAGGAAAAGCTAGAAAGAGATGAGGAAGAGGGAGGAATAGAAGAAGAAATCATAACCCCCCTCCTCTCCTTGTTCAGGCTGGAGCTGGAGAGAAGGGAAAAGATGACATCAGAGCTTAACTGGAAGTAAAAGTTCCTATAATAACTCAAAAGATCCTCAGGCACTATTCTAATTGTTTCACATATTAATTCATTCAACTCATAACAGCTCTATGAAGTAATTACTTTTTCTTATCACTGTTTTGGAGGTAAGAGAACTGAGACACAGAAAGGTCTCATCAACTTTCCCAAGGTCCCAATGTGGCAGGCAAGCTGGCTCTGCAGTGTGAGTTGAGCCACTACACAGCATGATCTTTCTAAGTTATCAAGGACTGAAGAAGGAGATTTGAGAGTGCTGTTGAAGGTTGTAAAGGGGGGGAAAAAGAATGCATCCCCAAAAGTTCAGACTGATCTAGACTAGAAATATATGTTTATGAATAAAAGGATAATACATGCAAATACATGTATAGAAATTATTTAAGGATGGTCACCACAATATTAACAGTGATTATCACTGGAAAGTGGGATTATGAGTGACTGCTACGCTCTTCTTTGTATTGTTTCTCCCCCCCCCCACAACTTTTTACTAGAAAATTCCATGAGGCAAGGGCCATGTTTGTCCGGTTCACCACTGGGACCCCAGCAGTTAGCCTGGTCAGTGCCCAGTGCAAATGATGTCTCAGGAAATCATGTGGCCCGGGTGTCTCTATGGCTTACTGGCTTGGTTGTACAGACACTGCGGTGTCAGTGGTATACAGTGGAAGCAGCAGAAGTGCCTGGGGTACCAGCAGAGATGGAGAATGAGCTAGAAGGCAAAGTAAGATGAGAAACAAAAGTGCAGACAGCACTAGGGTAACCAACTAAGGGGCAGGCCTTCCAGAATCCTCATAAATCCTTTAGGTGGGGTGTGCATTTCAGGGAGATAAGGCCCTGCAGAAGCAACTGGGGACAGAAGGCAGTGGAATCAAGGTGATTGCCATTGATGTCAACCCATCTGTATACAACAAAAAAGGGGACAGAGTGGTAAGATGCACCTCCTCAAAGCCACTTCGTACCCGGCTGTGCATGCCATGGCCAATGATAACATCAGCCTCCAGATGAGCTAGCGAAGTATTTCTATAGGAGGACATTGATCTGCAAATTTGCAAATATCCTGGCCATCCACTGAAACTTTGAGCTTTCATCTGAAGTTTTGGCTTTGTGTGGATATGTTACAGTACTTCCAACTTTATGAAATGAAGTTACAAGCTGAATTCTTTAGACAAAGTTCAGGCTGAATGACAGAATGTCCTAAGGAAGTGCAAATGCTTTTATATTCACCTTGGCCCAGCAACCCCTGGTCAAGAGTGACACTAGTTATCATGTCAAATTATACATAAATTGCTACTCCTGGAATTTCTTTTCATTATTCTTTCGTTTTTGTTATTTAATAAATTCTACTTCCTCCTGAACACCGAGCAAACTGAGGTCTTGCTCAGAGAGCTAGTGGAATCTTAGCTACTGGAATTCAAACTGGTGCAGTTTAATTTTAAGAATCATTTGCATTTGCCATTTCTGTTGAGTTGTTAAGATCCAACTACTGGACCTGTACACAAGCATACTTCGTTTTATTGTGCTTTGCTTTATCGAGCTTCACAGATATTGCGTCTTTTACAAAATGAAGTTTTGTGGCAACCATGCGTTGTGGAAATGTATTGGAGCCATTTTTCCAACAGCATGTGTTCACTTCATGTCTCTGTGTCACCTTTTGGTAATTCTCCAATATTTAAAACTTTTTCTTCTGTGATTAGTGATCTTTGATGTTACTATTGTATTTGTTTTGGGGGGCCACAAACTGTACCCATATCAGATGGCAAACAATTGATAAAGGTGAGTGTGTTCTGACTGCTCCACCAACCGGCCATACCCCTGTCTCTCTCCTTTTCTCTGGGCCTCCCAATTCCCTGAGATACAATAATATTCAAAGTAGGCCAAGTAATAACCCTACAATGGCCTCTAAGTATCCAAGTGAAAGGAAGAGTTACATGCCTCTTGCTTTAAATCAAAAGCTAGAAATGATTAAGCTTAGTGAAGAAGGCATGTCAAAAGCCAAGATGGCTGAAAAGCAGGCCTCTTGCACCACACTGTTAGCCAAGTTGTAAATGCAAAGGAAAAGTTGTTGAAGGAAATTGAAGTGCTACTCCATTGAACACACGAATGATAAGAAAGCAAAACAGCATTATTGCTGATATGGAGAATATTTTAGTGGTCTGGATAGAAAATCAAACCAGCCACAACATTCCCTGAAACCAAAACCTACTCCAGAGTGAGGCCCTAACTCTCTTCAATTCTGTGAAGGCTGAGAGAGGTGAGAAAGCTGCAGAAGAAAAGTTTGAAGTTAGTAGAGGCTGGTTCTTGAGGTTTAAGGAAAGAAGCTGTCTCCTTGACATAAAAGTGCAAGGCAAAGTGGCGAGTGCTGATGTAGAAGCTGCAGCAGGTTATCCAGAGGACCTACCTAAGATAAGTGATGAAGGTGACTGCACCGGTTTGTATATATTATATCCTCCAGAAAAAAGCCATGTTCTTTGATGCAGTCTTGTGGGGGCAGACATATTAGTGGGGATTAAGTTGGAACGTTTGGATTAGGTTGTTTCCTTGGAAATGTGCCCCATCCAACTGTGGACGATGTCTCTAACTGGATAGTTTCCATGGAGGTGTGGCCCTGCCTGTTCAACATGGTCCTTGATTAGTTTACTGGGGCACTATATAAGCTCAGACAGAAGGAGCGAGCTTGATACAGCCAAGAGGGACACTTTGAGGAATGCACAGAAGTTGATAGAGTAGCTGTAGATGAGAGACAGTTTGAAGACAGCCATTGAAAGCAGGCTCTTGCTCCGGAGAAGCTAAGAGAGGACAAACACCCCAAGAGCAATTAAGAGTGACATTTTTGAGGAACTGTAGCCTAGAGAGGAACATCCTGGGAGAAAGCTATTTTGAAACCAGAGCTTTGGAGCATACCTCAGCCACATGTCTTCCCAGCTAACAGAGGTTTTCTGGACACCACTGGTCATCCTCCAGTGAAGGTACCTGACTGCTGATGTGTTACCTTGGACACTTTATGGCCTTAAGATTGTAACTGTGTAACCAAATAAACCCCCTTTTATCAAAGCCAATTCATCTCTGGTGTTTTGCATTCTGGCAGCATTAGCAAACTAGAACAGTGACTATACCAAACAATAGATTTTCAATGTAGACAAAACAACCTTCTATTGGAAGATAATGCCATCTAGGACTTTTATAGCCAGAGAGAAATCAATGCCTGACTTTAAAGCTTCAAAGGACAGGCTGACTCTCTTGTGAGGGGCTAATGCAGCTGGTGACTTTAAGTTGAAGCAAATGCTCATTTACCATTCTGAAAATCCTAGAGTGCTTAAAAGTTATGCTTAATCTACTCTACTTGTGCTCTGTAAACGGAACAGGCCTGGATGAAAAGTACGTCTGTTTACAATATGGTTTACTGAATATTTTAAGCCCACTCTTGAGATCTACTGCTCAGAAAACAAGATTCCTTTCAAAATATTACTGCTTATTGACAATGTACCTGGTCACCCAGGAGTTCTGATGGAGGTAAGTACAATGAGATTAATGTTGTTTTCATGCCTGCTAAAACATCCATTCTAGATCAAGGAGTCATTTTGATTTTCAAGTCTTATTATTATTTAAGAAATCCATTTCATAAAGCTATAGCTGCCATAGATAGTGATTCTTCTGATGGATCTGGGCAAAGTAAATTGAAAACCTTCTGAAAAGGATACACCATTCTAGATACCATTAAGGACCTTTGTGATTCATGGAAGGGGTCAAAATATCCACATTCACAGGAGTTAGGAAGAAATTGATACCAACTTTCATAGATGACTTTAAGGATTCAAGACTTCAGTGGACAACGTAACTGAAGATACGGTGGAAATAGCAAAAGAACTAGAATTTGAAGTGGTGCCTGAAGATTTGATTGAATTGTCACAATCTCATGATAAAACTTTAATGGATGAGGAATTGCTTCTTATGGAAGAGCAAAGAAAGTGGTTACTTGCGATGGAATCTACTCCTGGTGAAGATGCTGTAAACATTGTTGAAATGACAATATAAGGATTTAGAATATTACATAAACTTAATTGATAAAACAGCAGCAGGATTTGAGAGGATTGATTCCTATTTTGAAAGACATTCTACTGTGGGAAAAATGCTATCAAATAGCATCTCATGCTACGGAGAAATCTTTCACGAAAGGAAAGAGTCAATTGATGTGGCAAATGTCATTGTCTTATTTTAAGAAATTGCCACAGCCACCCCAACCTTCAGCAACCACCACCCTGATCAGTCAGCAGCCATCCACATCCAGGCACAGCCTTCCACTAGCAAAAAGATTGCAACTTGCTGAAGGCTCAGATGAGGGTTAGCATTTTTTAACAATGAAGTATTTTTAATTACTTTAAATTAAGGTATGTAAATTGTTTTTTATCTTCATTTTATTGACATATATTCACATACCACGCAGTCATACAAAGCAAATCGTACATTCAATTGTTCACAGTACCATTACATAGTTGTACATTCATCACCTAAATCAATCCCTGACACCTTCATTAGCACACACACAAAAATAACAAGAATAATAATTAGAGTGAAAAAGAGAAATTGAAGTAAAAAAGAACACTGGGTACCTTTGTCTGTTTGTTTCCTTCCCCTATTTTTCTACTCATCCATCCATAAACTAGACAAAGTGGAGTGTGGTCCTTATGGCTTTCCCAATCCCATTGTCACCCCTCATAAGCCACATTTTTATACAACTGTCTTCGAGATTCATGGGTTCTGGGTTGTAGTTTGATAGTTTCAGGTATCCACCACCAGCTACCCCAATTCTTTAGAACCTAAAAAGGGTTGTCTAAAGTGTGCGTAAGAGTGCCCACCAGAGTGACCTCTCGGCTCCTTTTGGAATCTCTCTGCTACTGAAGCTTATTTCATTTCCTTTCACATTCCCCTTTTGGTCAAGAAGATGTTTTCCGTCCCACGATGCCAGGTCTACATTCCTCCCCGGGAGTCATATTCCACGTTGCCAGGGAGATTCACTCCCCTGGGTGTCTGATCCCACGTAGGGGGGAGGGCAGTGATTTCACCTTTCAAGTTGGCTTAGCCAGAGAGAGAGGGCCACATCTGAGCAACAAAGAGGCATTCGGGAGGAGGCTCTTAGGCACAACCATAGGGAGGCCTAGCCTCTCCTTTGCAGCAACCATCTTCCCAAGGGTAAAACCTATGGTAGAGGGCTCAACCCATCAAAGCACCAGTCCCCTATGTCTGTGGTCATGTTAGCAACCATGGAGGTGGGGTAGGCGAATACCCCTGCATTCTCAACAGGCTCCTCAAGGGGGCACTACATCTTTTTTTCCTTGTTTTTCTTTTTTTTTTTTTTAACTTTCCCTTCTTTTTTAAATCAACTGTATGAAAAAAAAGTTAAAAAGAAAACAAACATACAATAAAAGAACATTTCAAAGAGACCATAACAAGGGAGTAAGAAAAAGACAACTAACCTAAGATAACTGCTTAACTTCCAACATGTTCCTACTTTACCCCAAGAAAGTTACCTAATATAGCGATATTTCTGTGAACTTGTTCCTACTATATCCATCAGAAATTAACAGACCATAGTCATTCCTGGGCATCCCCAGAACGTTAAATAGCTTATCTGTTCTTCTTGGATTATTGTTCCCCCTTCCTTAATTGCTCTCTATTGCTAGTTCCCCTACATTCTACATTATAAACCATTTGTTTTACATTTTTCAAAGTTCACATTAGTGGTAGCATATAATACTTCTCTTTTTGTGCCTGGCTTATTTCGCTCAGCATTATGTCTTCAAGGTTCATCCATGTTGTCATATGTTTCACGAGATCGTTCCTTCTTACTGCCGTGTAGTATTCCATCGTGTGTATATACCACATTTTATTTATCCACTCATCTGTTGAAGGACATTTGGGTTGTTTCCATCTCTCGGCAATTGTGAATAATGCTGCTATGAACATTGGCGTGCAGATATCTGTTCGTGTCACTGCTTTCCGATCTTCCGGGTATATACCGAGAAGTGCAATCGCTGGATCGAACGGTAACTCTATATCTAGTTTTCTAAGGAACTGCCATACTGACTTCCAGAGTGGCTGAACCATTATACAATCCCACCAACAATGAATAAGAGTTACAATTTCTCCACATCCCCTCCAGCATTTGTAGTATCCTGTTTGTTTAATGGCAGCCATTCTAATCGGTGTGAGATGGTATCTCATTGTGGTCTTAATTTGCATCTCTCTAATAGCTAGTGAAGCTGAACATTTTTTCATGTGTTTCTTGGCCATTTGTATTTCCTCTTCAGAGAACTGTCTTTTCATATCTTTTGCCCATTTTATAATTGGGCTCTCTATACTATTGTCATTGAGTTGTAGGATTTCTTTATATATGCAAGATATCAGTCTTTTGTCAGATACATGGTTTCCCAAAATTTTTTCCCATTGAGTTGGCTGCCTCTTTACCTTTTTGAGAAATTCCTTTGAGGTGCAGAAACTTCTAAGCTTGAGGAGTTCCCATTTATCTATTTTTTCCTTTGTTGCTTGTGCTTTGGGTGTAAAGTCTAGAAAGTGGCCGCCTAATACAAGGTCTTGAAGATGTTTTCCTACATTATCTTCTAGGAGTTTTATGGTACTTTCTTTTATATTGAGATCTTTGGTCCATTTTGAGTTAATTTTTGTGTAGGGGGTGAGGTAGGGGTCCTCTTTCATTCTTTTGGATATGGCTATCCAACTCTCCCAGCCCCATTTGTTGAAAAGACCATTATGACTCAGTTCAGTGACTTTGGGGGCCTTATCAAAGATCAGTCGGCCATAGATCTGAGGGTCTATCTCTGAATTCTCAATTCGATTCCATTGATCTATATGTCTATCTTTGTGCCAGTACCATGCTGTTTTGGCAACTGTGGCTTTATAATAAGCTTCAAAGTCAGGGAGTGTAAGTCCTCCCACTTCGTTTTTCTTTTTTAGAGTGTCTTTAGCAATTCGAGGCATCTTCCCTTTCCAAATAAATTTGATAACTAGCTTTTCCAAGTCTTCAAAGTAGGTTGTTGGAATTTTGATTGGGATTGCATTGAATCTGTAGATGAGTTTGGGTGGAATTGACATCTTAATGACATTTAGTCTTCCTATCCATGAACATGGAATATTTTTCCATCTTTTAAGGTCTCCTATTTCTATTAGTAGAGTTATGTAGTTTTCTTTGTATAGGTCTTTTACATCTTTGGTTAAGTTTATTCCTAGGTACTTGATTTTTTTAGTTGCTATTGAAAACGGTATCTATTTCTTGAGTGTCTCTTCAGTTTGTTTTTTTCTAGCATATAGAAACATTACTGACTTAAGTGCATTAATCTTGTATCCCGCTACTTTGCTAAATTTGTTTATTAGCTCTAGTAGCTGTATCGTCAATTTCTCAGGGTTTTCTAGATATAAGATCATATCATCTGCAAACAATGACAGTTTTACTTCTTCTTTTCCAATTTGGATGCCTTTTATTTCTTTGTCTTGCCGGATTGCCCTGGCTAGCACTTCCAGCACAATGTTGAATAACAGTGGTGACAGCGGGCATCCTTGTCTTGTTCCTGATCTTAGAGGGAAGGCTTTCAGTCTCTCACCATTGAGTACTATGCTGGCTGTGCGTTTTTCATATATGCTCTTTATCATGTTGAGGAAGTTTCCTTCAATTCCTACTTTTTGAAGTGTTTTTATCAAAAATGGATGTTGGATTTTGTCAAATGCTTTTTCAGCATCTATTGAGATGATCAACTGATTTTTCCCTTTTGACTTGTTAATGTGTTGTAATACATTGATTGATTTTCTTATGTTGAACCATCCTTGCATGCCTGGAATGAACCCCACTTGGTCATGGTGTATGATTTTTTTAATGTGTCTTTGGATTCGATTTGCAAGTATTTTGTTGAGGATTTTTGCATCTATATTCATTAGGGAGATTGGCTGGTAGTTTTCCTTTTTTGCAGCATCTTTGCCTGGTTTTGGTATTAGATTGATGTTAGCTTCATAAAATGAGTTAGGTAGTGTTCCATTTTCTTCAATGTTTTGAAAGAGTTTGAGTAAGATTGGTGTCAGTTCTTTCTGGAAAGTTTGGTAGAATTCCCCTGTGAAGCCATCTGGCCCTGGGCATTTATTTGTGGGAAGATCTTTGATGACTGATTGGATCTCTTTGCTTGTGATGGGTTGGTTGAGGTCTTCTATTTCTTCTCTGGTCAGTTTAGGTTGTTCATATGTTTCCAGGAAATTGTCCATTTCTTCTATATTATCCAGTTTGTTGCATTACAGTTGTTCATAATATCCTCTTATAATTTTTTTAATTTCTTCAGGATCTGTAGTTATGTCACCTTTTTCATTCATTATTTTGTTTATATGGGTCTTCTCTCTTTTTGATTTTGTCAGTCTAGCTAGGGGCTTGTCAATCTTGTTGATCTTCTCAAAGAACCAACTTTTGGTGATATTTATCCTCTCTACTGTTTTTTTGTTCTCTCTGTCATTTATTTCTGCTTTAGTCCTTGTTATTTCTTTTCTTCTACTTGGTTTAGGATTGGTTTGCTGTTCATTTTCTAGCTTCTTCAGTTGATCCATTAGTTCTTTGATTTTGGCTCTTTCTTCCTTTTTAATATATGCGTTTAGTGCTATAAATTTCCCCCTTAGCACTGCTTTTGCTGCATCCCATAGGTTTTGGTATGTTGTGTTCTCATTTTCATTCGTCTCTATATATTTAGCAATTTCTCTTGCTATTTCTTCTTTAACCCACTGATTGTTTAGGAGTGTGTTGTTTAACCTCCAGGTATTTGTGAATTTTCTAAGTCTCTGATGGTTATTGACTTCTAATTGTATTCCATTGTGGTCAGAGAATGTGCTTTGAATAATTTCAATCTTTTTAAATTTATTGAGGCTTGTTTTATGTCCCAGCATATGATCTATTCTGGAGAAAGTTCCATGAGCACTAGAAAAGTATGTGTATCCTGGTGATTTGGAATGTAATGTCCTTTATATGTCTGTTAAATCTAATTCATTTATCAGATTGTTTAGGTTTTCAATTTCCTTATTGGTCTTCTGTCTGGTTGATCTATCTATAGGAGAGAGTGATGTGTTGAAGTCTCCCACAATTATTGTGGAAACATCAATTGCTTCCTTTAGTTTTGCCAGTGTTTCTCTCATGTATTTTGTGGCACCTTGATTGGGTGCATAGACATTTACAATTGTTATTTCTTCTTGTTGAATTGCCCCTTTTATTAGTATGTAGTGGCCTTCTTTGTCTCTCAAAACATCCCTGCATTTGAAGTCTATTTTATCTGAGATTAATATTGCTACACCTGCTTTCTTTTGGCTGTAGCTTGCATGAAATATTCTTTTCCATCCTTTCACTTTCAGTTTCTTTGTGTCCCTGTGTCTAAGATGAGTCTCTTGTATGTAACATACTGATGGTTCATTTTTTTTGATCCATTCTGCAAATCTATATCTTTTAATTGGGGAGTTTAATCCATTTACATTCAATGTTATAACCGTGAAGGCATTTCTTGAATCAGCCATCTTATCCTTTGGTTTATGTTTGTCATATTTTTCCCCTCTCTCTATTAATATCCTTTATTGTACCCATACCGAATCTCTTTAGTACTGAACCTTTCTCCAAGTCTCTCTGTCCTTTCTTTGTTTCTCTGTCTGTAGGGCTCCCTTTAGTATCTCCAGTAGGGCAGGTCTCTTGTTAGCAAATTCTCTCAGCATTTGTTTGTCTGTGAAAAATTTAATCTCTCCCTCAAATGTGAAGGAGAGCTTTGCTGGATAAAGTATTCTTGGCTGGAAATTTTTCTCACTCAGAATTTTAAATATATCGTGCCACTGCCTTCTTGCCTCCATGGTGGCTGCTGAGTAGTCACTACTTAGTCTTATGCTGTTTCCTTTGTATGTGGTGAATTGCTTTTCTCTTGCTGCTTTCAGAACTTGCTCCTTCTCTTCTGTGTTTGACAGTGTGATCAGAATATGTCTCGGAGTGGGTTTATTTGGATTTATTCTATTTGGGGTTCGCTGAGCATTTATGATTTGTGTATTTATGTTGTTTAGAAGATTTGGGAAGTTTTCCCCAACAATTTCTTTGAATACTCTTCCTAGATCTTTAACCTTTTCTTCCCCTTCTGGAACACCAATGAGTCTTATATTCGGATGTTTCATAGTATCTATCATATCCCTGAGGTCCATTTCGATTTTTTCAATTTTTTTCCCCATTCTTTCTTTTATGCTTTCATTTTCCATTCTGTCATCTTCCAGGTCACTGATTCGTTGTTCAACTTCCTCTAGTCTTGTACTATGAATGTCCAGAATCTTTTTAATTTGGTCAACAGTTTCTTTAATTTCCATAAGATCATCCATTTTTTTATTTAGTCTTGCAATGTCTTCTTTATGCTCTTCTAGGGTCTTCTTAATATCCTTTGTATCCTGTACTATGGTCTCATTGTTCATCTTTAGTTCTTTGAGTAGCTGCTCTAGGTGCTATGTCTCTTCTGTTCTTTCGATTTGGGTGCTTGGGCTTGGGTTATCCATATCGTCTGGTTTTTTCATATGCTGTATAATTTTCTGTTGTTTTTGGCCTCTTGGCATTTGCTGAACTTGATAGGGTTCTCTTAGGATTTGTAGACCAATTGAAGTCCTTATCTCTAATTTATCAGATGTACAGCTTCGTGGAGTACACTTTCTCTAACTAACCAGCAGGTGGCATCCACGAGCCACCTGTTCTCCACAAGCCAGTTCTCCCCTGCTTAGCCTTTGTGGTGAGTGAGGGAGTGAGTCTTGTGGGGTCCAATTGGTGTACCAAGCTTGCGTGTGTACTTGGTGTTGCCCGCTCTGTATATGGGGCGTGTTTCTGGGCAGTCAGGGAGGGGGGGTGGCTCTAACAATCAAATCTCCCTTGTGATCCTGGAGTTTTAAAGCTGCTGCAATAATCTAATCCTTCAGTTCAGTCCTGCCACAGTTTGTCTCTGCCACTGACCCACAAGCCCTTGGTATTGGTGTATGGCTCCTGAGACTTGCAAGTGGGCCCCTCTTCCAGGCTGTGCACCCTGGGTCCTCTGTTCAGGGATGTCTGTGCTATGTCACAGGTGAGTGCCGTCCCCCCAGGGCAGTTCTGGACTGCTGGGCTGTGTAGGGAGGCTCCCAGTCTGCTGAAATGATGGCTGAATGGGGCTTTGTTAATTCACACTGCTTCACCTTCCCACCTCTGGGACAATCAGCTGAGGTTGCAGGGAAGGCTAATGTCCACGCCCAGTTTTGTGGTGTGTGCCTGTTATTTGAAGACCTTCTGTCACACTGGGTTGTCTGGGGCAGCTCTGGGCTATGGGACTGGCGACGGGCAGGAGTGTTTCCTGTCCACCAGGATGATGGCTGTGAGCAGACACCCCTGTTTTCTTGGGAAGTTGTGGTGTTTAGTGAATTTTCTCAGCCACTGGATTATTGCCTTTTGTCTCAGAGCTCTCTTAGTTCTGCTCTTGTCTTGACCTGCCCAAATTGCAAGTCTTTGAAGCTTTCTGTATTGGGCTTCTTAGAGTAATTGTTTTACAAAAAGAAAAAAGTATTAAAAAAAAAGGGCCCTCCTCAGAGATCTAATGGGTTATTGAAATGCTAAGAGACAGAGCAATTAGGGCCATTAAGGAAAGGTCCACAGGGCAGAGAGATCAGCTTTTCTTCGGGATTTGCATATGAGCCTCAGGGCCTGAGCTCTGCGCTTCCCCTTTCTATGTTCACCAGAACTCCAAAATCCTTCGCTTTTATTTTGGAGTTTTTCGTGTTTTTTTTCTATGCCTGTCTCCTCTCTGCTGGGCTGGCTGCTCTCAGATTCTCTGGTGTCTGGTCTCAGTCTATCTATGGTTGGAGTTTGGATCAGTAGAATGAGTTTCCGATAAGGGCTGCCACTGCAGTTCTCCCTTCTCCTTCCCGGAGCTGACAGCCCCTCCTCCCACGGGACTGAGACTGGCAGGGAGGGGTGCGGGTCCCCTGGCCACAAAAACTTACAGATTTCGCTGATCTCAGCAGTTCCACGTTTTCATGAGTGTTGTATGAAGTGTGCCCAAAGTCAGATTGCTCTGTGGTGTCCAGTCCACGCAGTTCCTGGCTTTCTACCTATTGTCCTGGAGGAGTAACTGAAACATACAGCTCACAAGTCCGCCATCTTGCCCCGCCTCTGTCGTAAATTGTTTTTAAAGACACAATGCTATTAAACACTTAATAGACTACTGTGTAGTGTAAACATAACTTTTATATGCAGTGGGAAACCAACAAGTTTGTATGACTTGCTTTATTGTGATGTGTACTTTACTGTGGTGGTCTGGAACTGAACCTGTGGTTTCTCCAAGGTATGCCTATGTATCAAATGGCTATCATAAATAACATTTCTTGGATAGATAGCTACCCAATTGTGCTTTAAATATCATCCTTACTTGCAATTTGGGGACTTTGAAACTAGATCTTTCTGACTGGAACAACTGTCCCAGCAGTCATTAGGATTCCTGGTTTATTTTCTTGACCTGGTATAAAGGCATTGTGAGAAAATTTTTGGCAATGGTTTAGTGCCATCTAGTGGATAATTTGTTTGTTTATCAAAACTCTGATGATTTTTTTGTTTGTTTAACAAAAAGGCATGTACATTTTGTTATTTATGCCTCTGAATGTATATAAGTTTAATTTCAGGTTTGATAAGTTAGGTTTAGCAGAGCCATAAAGTTTTAGAATTGTTTACTATTGCATTAAAGAACCGGTTTATTAATTAGCTAAGGAATACATTTAAGATTACCCAAATAGCTTCTAATCATTCTCTTGTATTGAAAAAAACTGAAGTCCTCAAGCTTACTTTAAAACTCCACAATTCATATTTCTCACTAATCAAAAATTTAAATTATGCTATTCAGAAGAAGTGAGTTGATAGTCTTATTAAGTACACAAGTGTTAATAACAAGAATGTAATATCTTACAAAATTACTGCAGTTTGGAGAGAGTACGATTTACCACAAATAAACATTGCAGGGAACTAACGTAGAATATTTTAGCATAACATTCATGATGTTAATTTTTTAAAATTTTGCTCTTCATCAGCTTCAGAAACAGGACACCTGGTTTATTTTCTTGACCTGGTATAAGGGCATTGTGAGAAAAATTTCTGTCATTATCAAATGAAATTCCTTTACAAATGATCATTTTGTTTAGGTCAACATAGAATATATGTATGTGCTTGTTGGTCAGCATCATTTATTGACTAGCAGGTGCTCCAGGGGGTTAAATGGATAGAGAAGATGCATTTCTGTCAAGTACCTGAGTTCGTAAGCCAAGGTGAAAATGCAGAAGGGTTCAGACAACTATAGAGTTCTTGTGTTTTGTGAATCTGAAGCCTTTCTTTTTCCTTAACTGACAAGAAATTGGTAATAAGGAGAGTTATGCAACAATGAAATGGGCTGCCTTGTGAGATACGGAGATCTGTTTCACAAGAAGTGCTCAAGCAAGAGCTGAATGATGCTGATGGCAACAATATAACATCATAAGGAAATGACAACTGAATGCTTATTATGTACCAGAAACTGTTCTCATTGCTTTTCATGAATTGTATTAATTAACCCTTTCACAAACATGTGAGTTGGTAGTATCAGATTTTCTATTTTACAGGATAAGGACAAGAGCTATTGGAGGTCACACAGCTAGGAAAGGGTGGAGGAGGATTCAAACCCAGGGCTGGCTACATTCAAAACCCACATCTTAATTTTGCTCTACTGCTGATTGCCGCACATACTGTAAATGACTTTGGGGTATTATGTGTGTGGTTGAACTGGAAGACCCCTGAAGACCCTTGAAATTCTAAGATTCTGTTTCCATGAAAGGATCTTTACATATTAAATGAAAGAAATATGATTGTGCATTTTTTTAATCTCTAAGAAATCCATGTAGAATTCCATTTATGAATAAGAACTGGCATACAACTTGAATATAACATGCATAGTGGACATTGTCACCATTTGGGTTGCCAGGAAGCTAAACTCCTTTCCTGGTCTTGGGGACCTCTATTGTTTAAATCTAGGCTCCATCACTCAAATGGGTCCTGGGAATTCACCAGTGTGCAGTCAGCTGGAGACTCCCATCTGGGACTTTGAATAACTGACAAATGATAAAAGGAAAAAAGCACAATTACCATCCACAAAGGTGGTGGTGCCTGGAGATGGTCATCACAGAAGGGGCTTGTGCAGACTAGTCCTACTAGAAGATGATGTACTTTCTGCTCCTTGGCCCTCCTACATTTTACAGTTCTAGTTCTCCAGCTTCTCATCAATTCTGTGAGCCCCCAATTTCTACTTAAGATAATCAGCCTCAGTTTCTGTTGCTTGCAACCAGAACACTGACTGACACCCCACTTATAACACCAACACAGTGAGTCCTAAAGTTACAGACATTTGCCAACATTGAATAGAGTATTTTGGTGGTTTCTCCAGTAAATCATGTTTAAAGTATGAGTATAATTGCTTATGATTCTTTCCATTATAATAGAAAGAACCTTCTTGAGAAATGTTCTGACTTTGCATTTCAGGTTAGAGATTTTACCATAACTATGCTATAATTGTTCGATGCATTTCAGAACAGATGTAATTACAATTACAAAAAAATTATCGTTATCAATTCTATGGTAAGTGTGAGATTCAGATTATACAAGTCAAAGACCAAGATGTTCTTTTGTCCCCTGAGATATTTCTTCTTTTATGACTGTGACCTGGGGAGAATGTAACAGTTTACATTACTGCATTCTAGAGATTTTTGTATAGATGTGAGAGGTGGTATAGCCTATTGGTACTATAGCAGAAACGGTGGGCACTGGAACCTGGCAGCCTGGGTTTGAATCTCTGTTCTACCACCCCCACCTTAGTCCAGATATTTAACTTCTCTGTGCCTTCATTTCCCCAATTTAAAAATAGCAACAATTGTAGTACCTATGTCACAGGTTGTTGTAAGAGTGAAACAAATTTGACATGTAAAACGTTTAGAATAATACTTGCCTGTCACATAGTAACCACACAAAAATGTTGACTATGGTGGTGAATATTATTATAGCTTTCACTAATTTTTGTCCTATACAACTTTTCACAATGTACTATGAAAAAAAAAGGGTCATAATAAAAAAAGAACTTAAAAGCTTACATCTAAGTAACATAAGGAGCAAAAACTCTCATAATTTTCTGTCAAACACCTTGGAAAATGAAAAACTTAGAAATGTATAAATCTAAGGCATAAATCTAATGCTTAGAAACAATGATTTGTTTCTGTTAAGGAAGGAGCAGCCCCCATAAAATTACTCTATAGCCTCTCAATAATTTTTTGTTTACATTAATTAGTATAAACTTGATTAAAAGTATACAACTCTCAGCCCAGAATTTAACATTGGTACAATACTATTAACCAAAGACCATATTTGATTTCACCCTAAGCATACAAAAACAAAAAAAACAAAAAACAAACAAACAAAACAAAAACAAAACAAAACAAAACAATAAAAGAAACCCAAATACTAAAAGTTTGGAAGAATAAAAATAATGTGCTTTTTATTTTCATTTTGAAGGAACATATTGAATAACAGTGATAACATGGAATAAAATTATTTAAAAGGAGATTTCTGCATGCAAGATTTTAGCAGAGAAAGCCTGAAGCTAGTCTGCCCGTAAACACTTACAGAGGTTTCCCATGTATTTGGCAATATACCAGTAGCAGAAAAGTGACAAGCCACAGGATCTAGATCATGCTAGTCGAAAACAAAAATATATGCAAATAAACTTTCCTGCCAGCTTCATCCAGCCTCCCACTACTTTTACCCTAAATTCTTTAATTGCATTCTGATTGGCTTCTTCTATCTCCAGCTGTATCTCTCTCTGCTTCATCTTGCAGCACACTTTCTGACTGATCTAAGATACAGCTTCCTCTATGTCAGTCCCCTGCTTTGAAACTGTCACAGCCTCGGCATCACCTATAGCAGCATTTCTCATTTTGTGGTCCCTGGACCTCCTGCAGACAAGTATCCTGGGGTGGGTGATAATAATGTAGATTCTTGGAGTGAACCTCAGACCTACTGAATCAGAATCTCTGAACATTCCAAACGATGATCTGCATTCCAAAAAGCATCCTAATTCGAACTAGGAAGACTGACAATATTTAGTTCTAACATCTAAGACCCTCTCATCACACTCTGCTCTTTCTTCTCCTTCCCAAAGGACCTATCTTAGTGTCTGACAAAGCCTAATCTAGCTAAGAGGCTGGTCTCAGATTTTTTTTTTTTTTTTTTTTTTTTTTCATTTTACAATTTACATTGCCATGCTTACTTAAATTGTTTGGTTAACATCACAAATGATAGCTTCCTAACTAATTTCCCTCAGATTTTGACTGTAGACATAGGAGGGAATGAGCAAGGAAGCCCAGTAGTGAAATGATTGGATTTCCCACAAACCAAATACTAAAAGGAGTTAGGATAAGTTGTCATTTTATTTTACGTAATTTTTAAAAGTAATAAAATATTTCTTGCTCATCTGAGTCTTTATTTGTCACACACTGCCCCTTATATCATTACATGGGTTCTCTATGCCAAAACATAAAAGTTGAACATTGAAGTTTAAAATTATTATTCTTGAAACTGAGGTCAGCTTTGATTTCAGCATCAGGTACATGAGCAGCTGGGTATCTCCCCTCGTGGCTGTCCCACAAGTGCAGGTGAAGGGTCAAACAGAAGAGGGGCAAGAAATCTGTGTTCCCCAGAATCAGGGCAGTGGTGGCACAGGAGTCCAAGAAAACATGGAAGATTCAACAAACTCAAAAAGATCCATGACATAGGGCTGAGGAAGGCGTGTATGTGCTCGGCTGAGAAGGTCGGAGGTTAGGGTGAGAGAGCTCCCGTCAGCCTAAAGTCCTGGTTAGAACCAGCATGCCTGATGGCCTTGAGAGTGGAGGGCAGGTGCCTGAAGTTCACCTGGAACTCTATTAGGAGTCAGACTTTAGCAAGTCTAGCTGAGACATCTACAGACATTTTCTATTTTCCAGGGATGGAGACAGAGAAAAATCAAAGGCAGTCTGCTGGCATGGATGCTAGAACTCCACAGCTCAGGGAGGGGACAGAAATAGGACTGGAATGAGTTCACTTCCACACTCGTGACCAGTTGCCTAATAGGACCTATTGTTTAAAATCCACGAGATTAAAAAAAAATAGCCATATTGTGTTTTGTTTTGGTTTGATTTATTGGTATTAATAAAAATCTTCCAGTACTCCCATATTTTTTTCACAAAAACCTTAGCCTATAACCACTTATAGAACTTCTTGTTTTTCTCCTTCCCCAGGAATAGGTAATCTAATTCCTTGCTCTATAGGGAATCCTAGTTTCAAAGAGCTTCTTTCAGATGTTCCAAGATCAACACTCATATTTGTTCACACAGTCACTGTGCTGTCGCATCATGCCCAGCACATGTGTAGCCCATCCTCTTAGCTGGAATGTGGTCATCACAGATTGGCCCCTGCCCATGGTTAGCCAAGAACGAAATCGGGTTTGCTCCTCTGTGGAAAATTTCCACTTCCCAGGCCTGGCATTTGGAGGCCTAAGACAGAACATTTATCTCACAGCAGTGGGCACTTAAATTTCAGGGCTGTGTTTTACTTGTGTTGGTGTGTCATTGGGCAGGCCCCCAGTCTCACTTAAAAACATTTGTGCAGGAAGGAAAAATATAACCTTGGCAGAGCTGGGCTAGTGCATTTTTTTTTTTTTTCATTTTTATTGAGATTGTTCAGATACCATACAATTATCCAAAGATCCAAAGTATACAATCACTTGCCCCTGGGTACCCTCATACAGTTGTGCATCCATCACCACACTTAATTTTTGTTCAATTTTTAGAAACTTTTCATTACTCCGGACAAGAAATAAAGTGAAAGATGAAAAAAGAAAAAAAGAAACGGAAACTCGAATCCTCCCCTATCCCTAACCAACCCCCCTCAATTGTTGACTCGTAGTGTTGGTATAGTACATTTGTTACTGTTTATGAAAAAATGTTGAAATACTACTAACTGTAGTATATAGTTTGCAATAGGTATATATTTCTTCCCTATATGACCCTCTATTATTAACTTCTAATTGTATTGCATACATTTGTTCTGGTTCGTGGAAGCGATTTCTAGTATTTGTACAGTTGATCATGGACATTGCCCACCATAGGATTCAGTTTTCTACATTCTCATCTTTTGACCTCCAACTTTCCTTCTGGTGACATATATGACTCTGATCCCCTTTCCTCCTCATTCACACACCATTCAGTGCTGTTAGTTATTCTCACATCTTGCTACTGACATCCCTGTTCATTTCCAAACATTTAAGTGCATCCTAATTGAACATTCTGCTCATACTAAGCAACCACTCCCCATTATTAAGCCTTGTCCTATATCTTGGTACCTTATATTTCATGTCTATGAGTTTACATATTATAATTAGTTCCTATCAGTGAGACCCTGCAACAATTGTCCTTATGTGTCTGGCTTATTTCACTCAGTATATTGCCCTCGAGGTTTTATCATCAACCCGTTTTTTTTTTTTAATATGTTTTTGTTCACTCACCATACATTCCATCCCAAGTAAATAATTGATGGTTCTCTGCATGGTCATACATTTATGTGTTCACCACCTTCACCACTATCTATATAAGGGCATCTACATTTCTTCCACAAGGCAGGAGGGAGAGTCAAAGAAGGTAGAGAGGCAAAAGAAAGAGGAAAAAAAAATGACATCTAGGAAGCAGCAAAAGGAAAAATAACCTTAAATCAAAGTAGAATAAAGAATCAGACAATACCACCAATGTCAAGTGTCTAACATGCCTCCCCTATCCCCCCTTTATCTGCATTTACCTTGGTATATCACCTTTGTTACATTAAAGTAAGCATAATAAAATGATTCTATTAGTTACAGTCTCTAATTTATGCTGATTGCATACTTCCCCCAATGCCTCCCCATTTTTAACACCTTGCAAGGTTGACATTTGCTTGTTCTCCCTCGTAAAAGAACATATTTGTACATTTTATCACAATTGTTGAACAGTCTAGATTTCACCAAGTTACACAGTCCCAGTCGTTATCTTTCCTCCTTTCTTGTGGTGTCTCACATGCTCCCCACCTTCCTCTCTCAACCGTATTCATAGTTACCTTTGTTCAGTGTACTTACATTGTTGTGCTACCATCTCCCAAAATTGTGTTCCAAACCATGCACTCCTGTCTTCTATCACCCTGTAGTGCTCCCTTTAGTATTTCCTGTAGAACAGGTGTCTTGTTCACAAAGTCTCTCATTGTCTGTTTGTCAGAAAATATTTTGGGCTTTCCCTCATATTTGAAGGACAGCTTTGCTGGATATAGGATTCTTGGTTAGTGGTTTTTCTCTTTCAGTATCTTAAATATATCATACCATTTCCTTCTTGCCTCCATGGTTTCTGCTGAGAGATCCGCACATAGTCTTATTAAGCTTCCTTTGTATGTAATGGATTGCTTTTCTCTTGCTGCTTTCAGGATTTTCTCTTTGTCTTTGACATTTGATAATCTGATTATTAAGTGTCTCGGCGTAGGCCTATTCAGATCTCTTCTGTTTAGAGTACGCTGTGCTTCTTGGATCTGTAATTTTATGTCTTTCATAAGAGATGGGAAATTTTCATTGATTATTTCCTCTATTATTGCTTCTGCCCCTTTTCCCTTCTCTTCTTCTTCTGGGACACCAATGATACATACATTATTGTACTTTGTTTCATTCTTGAGTTCCTGGAGATGTTGCTCATATTTTTTCATTCTTTTCTCCATCTGCTCCTTTGCATGTAGACTTTCAGGTGTTTTGTTCTCCAGTTCCTGAGTGTTTTCTTCTGCCTCTTGAGATCTGCTGTTGTATGTTTCCATTGTGTCTTTCATCTCTTGTGTTGTGCCTTTCATTTCCATAGATTCTATTTGTTCTTTTTTTGAACTTTTGATTTCTGCCACATATATGCCCAGTGATTCCTTTACAGCCTCTATGTCTTTTGCAATATCTTCTCTAAACTTTTTGAATTGATTTAGCATTAGTTGTTTAAATTCCTGTATCTCAGTTGAAGTGTATGTTTGTTCTCTTGACTGGGCCATAGATTCGTTTTTCTTAGTGTAGGTTGTAATTTTCTGTTGTCTAGGCATGGTTTCCTTGGTTATCCAAATCAGGTTTTCCCAGACCAGAATAGGCTCAGGTCCCAGAGGGAAGAAATATTCAGTATCTGGTTTCCCTGAAGGTGTGTCTTAGAAAATTGCTCCACCCTGTGATGCCTCAGGTCACTGTGCTTGTCTGCCCAGCAGGTGATGCCTGTTAGCCTATAATTCTTGACTGGTGTGAGGAGGTGTGGCCGTGTTCCCCCAGGCTCTGGGGTCTGGTTCTGAATGGAAAGGGCCCCACCCCTTTCCTCCTAGAGAAGACAGATCCCCCAGGTAGAGTTCATTAGCATTTCAATGGTCTCTCTCTTTGCTTGTGCTATCTCCACCCTTCCCCCAGTCAAAGCCCTGGAAACTGAAAATGACTGGGGCTTTCTCCACTGAGCCAAAAAAGAAACAGATAGTCCCCTTCAGACCCAGTCCAAGGCGACCCTCCAGCTCTCCAAGGTCAGTCGTCACCCAAAGCCTCTGTCTGTTTTTTGGGGATGCGTACCTGTAGTGAGCAGTTCACACTCGCTACTTAAAACCCCAGTTGGAGCTCAGCTGAGCTGTATTCGCTTGCTGGGAGAGAGCTTCTCTCTGGCACCACGAGGCTTTGCAGCTCGGGCTATGGGGGAGGGGGTCTCACGACTTGGATCCGCAGGTTTTACTTACAGATTTTATGCTGTGTTCTTGGGCATTCCTCCCAATTTAGGTTGATGTATGATGAGTGGATGGTCTTGTTTGTCCCCCTGCAGTTATTCTGGATTATTTACTAGTTGTTTCTGGTTTTTTGTAGTTGTTCCTGGGGGACTACTTAGCTTCCACTCCTCTCTATGCTGCCATCTTGCCCCTCCTCCGGCTAATGCATTATTACTTTTTAAGACATACCTGCAGTGTTTCCTGTTCCCTGATTCCCTGATTCTTTCTGGCAAAAGTGGTCATCTTTTCCTCTCATTTTCCACCCAAATCTGTCTATAATTCTCATATCCCTCATCACATTCTAGTTATATTCTAGCACAGTGTTATTATTTTTAAGGATAGCATAGGGTTTGTACCTGCCAGAGAACTTGGGCTCTGAATTCAGAGAAATCTGGGTTTTAATCTTTGCTAAGGTGGTTATAAGCTATGTGCCATTTCGGACATGTTTCTAGCCCTGTCTGTTCACCTGTAAAAGGCGGATAATGATAGAATGTAGCACTTAGGGTAGTTGTGAGAAATATGTGGGGATAAAGCATCTCATATAGAATAATTTCCCTATAAATATTAGCTGCTATTAATATCTAATTAATCCATAAGCTTTTTTTAGATGAAAACTCATGTTTTATCCAATAATGTATGCATCCCTTATGCCCTGGCATAGAATCTTACACAAAATAGGCATTCAAGGATAATTTTTAAATAGGTTAAGAAGTGATGAGTCTTTGAAGTTACCAAACATGGAAAGATAAGGTGATAAGCTCATGAAGGAGCCTTGCAAGAATTCATTGAGTATTTGGTTATATTACAGGTGTGATATAGATATTATTATTTAATGTAATCAAAATAATCCTGAAGGAGATATTGATTTCCCCAATTTATAGAGGAGGAAACTAAGGGTTAAAGATTTAAATAACTTGCCCATGTCACCTGGCTGGTAAGGGATGGAATTGGGCTTCAAACAAAATCCTTGTTCTATACCCCTGTCCTTCCCCAGTAACCTTTGCCTTTCATTTTTCTTGGCACTTTTTGAGCTGGAAGGGGCTGTGTTGCTAGTGTAAAGCCTCCTTTCTCACCTTGTCTGAGCCCTGAGCTTCAGCCTAAGGGATTCTAGGTCTCACACTCACACATGGTCTAACATGATCAAACATGGTCTGTCAGGTTACTAATCTGGAGAGCTGCATGCTTAATCCAATCAACTAGGTGTTAATTGGCCATTAAAATGGCAGACAACGCAGACCTCAGAATGCCTTGGTAGGTCATTGGACACACAAGGGACTGCTTTTGTGTTTCCCACAAACAAAGCCATCTGAGAAAGCAGGAGAGAATAGCATCTTTTAAATTCTCTCTCCACACACTTTTTAGATTTTACTGCTTTTCTCTTTGGAAACAGAAAGGTTTTTTAAAAACATTCTTTAAAGCTAAGACTGTGCCCCAAGTTCATCTCTGTATGAATTTCAGGAAATGACTAAAGTGGAATTTGCTGTACGCTCTCTAATATTTATATTAATAGATACGGTATATAATAGACTTTTGATAAATATTCAAAATTTTTAAAGTACACTGATCATATCATGTCATATTTTTTCATTAAAATTATATAAAGGCAAAAATAAATTCATATTTACATAGAGACAGTATGTATACACTATCAAAATGAGCAAAAAAAAATTGTAGGAAAAGTCCTTCGTAACCAAGACACAGAACTCAGAAACTAAAAGGATACATATTGGCACATATTACTACATGAAAGTCTTTAAGTTTCTACATGACAAACAACACAACGAACCAAAGTCAATAACAAACTGGGAAAATATTTTCATCATATAAGAAAAAGAATTTTAATATTCTTTACCTATAATAAGTACTTACAAATCAATCAAGTACTTACGACATACAAAAGGAAGGATGGGCAAAGAACATGAAGGTGAAATCACGAAAGAAAACTACCAGTCGTGAATATAGACATAGGGTAAGATATTTAACTTTACTAGCAACTAGATACATATGAACTGAAATAAAAGTGAGGGATTTTTATTATTAGATTTAGACGGTTGTGTCTGAAAATTAACGTGTCTTTAGAAGAGTTACATGTGCATAATATAAGTGGCCCACTATGCAAAGGAACCTTCATACCTACAGGAACACGTTTTTGAAAATATATTTAAAAAAACATCAAAGGAGTCTGGGTGAGGTCCTTCCTGTCCCCACTGCCCAGCTATTATAGGGGCCAGGAGCCACCAGCCTCCAGCAGTGTGTGGCCAAAGCCCCCAGGGTCCTGAAGAAAAATTCAAATTTTGGGCATTAAAGAGTGTCAGGAAGAAACATTCCTCCCTTTGAATTTTACCTAAAAGAGATAAGTAAGTATTTTTAAATAAAGGAGTCAGAATCTGTGATGTGTGATGATTAAGACAATGGATTAAGATGCCAGCTCTGTCACTGAGTTACTCTGGGCAAGTGCCTTACTCCTTTAAGCTTCAGTTTCCTTATTGGCTCAAGCATTCATTTATTCAAGAGGTATCTACACTATTAACTACCTGGCTCAAGAGGTCAGGGGAGAAGGGATCGTAGCATTGTGATAAGAGGACCGCCCATCTCCTTGTGGCATCCAGGGGGAAAATTATAGGAGGCAACAGGGAGAAAGGGGTGGCGGCCATAAGAGAGCTAGGAGAAACGGAGAGAGCCTCAACAGGAAGGTCAAACCCTTCGATCACTTTCCTCTCAAAGGGAAAAGGAGGGACAGCTAATATGTGAGTAAATAAAGACTGTATTTAGAAAGGATGAACATATGCATTTGTATCACGAGAGAAATATACCCTAAGTACAATTAGTTTATTTAAAAAAAAAGCATCAACCAGGTGACAAAACAGTTCTACGCTATCTTTCCACATTTATGTTTGTGTATGTGTGTGTGTACAAAAGCTTGAATATGCATTAAACACCAAAAGACTATACATCAAATTCTTGGCAGTGGTTTTCTCTGGAAAATGAGAGGATAATAAAGGGACTTTCACCTTCTGTTTTATCTTCCCTGGTTTGAATGTTTTTACAATGAACATGTGCTGCTTTTGTAATCAGCAAACACAATAGGGATATTACCTTAAGGCTAACTCTTGTGGAAATATGATCAATTCTAAAACTGATTTTAACAAACCAAAGGAAATGTGCCTTACCTCTTGTGTGCCTCTTCATTTCTCTTCTTGCAAATCAATATCAAAATAATTCTTATAAAATAATTGAGATGTATTTTATATGATGTCTGCTAGACCCCTAATGTTTCTTGTCTTTAGTTCTAGCATAAATGTATGCTTGTTTTCATGCAGGAAAGAGAGAGAAAGGAAAGCCACAGGAATAAATCATGACTCTTTGTGTCAAACATCTGGGTCTGTGATGACTTAAGATTCATGAATCACTTCCTATGTTCCAAATACATTCTATATTTGAATCAAAAGTCAATCAAATATACAGCTTGGCTTGTGCTATCATTTTATTTGAGGTAAAATCTTCCCTGCAGGGAAACCTAAAACAACCAGGCCTCCAAATTCATCCATAATGTTTAAAACTACCAAACAGCAGTTGAAAAATATTAGAAAAGTAAAGGTAGCTTTACAAAAAACTCAACTTACTATGAGGCAGAGACCCTCAAAGCAGCCATCCCTTCCTGTCCATCAGCTTCTCCAGGGCAGAGCTCCAAAGCCTTGAAGACTTACTGATTGTTCTTACCTCTTAAAAGTGTACCTTACATTTTCAGCTCTGATGTGATTCTAAGAAAATGTCTACATGTACTTCCGACCCTTAACTATATTCATAATTATTTCACATACACTGAGTTATAGCTAAGAATCTATGAAAAAGCTAGAATGACATTAACAGATTTTTCTCAGTGGACCGTATTTGTGGGCTGCCCTCTTTGTGCCCACACTCCTCCTAACCCAAGTTTGTTTCTTTGTCATCTTGACTGTCAGAAGCTCAATAAACACCAGCAGAATGCATGGCATGTCATTCCCTCCAGACTTCCAATCAATTGTCCCAGTTATAGGGCAATATAATGATCTGCATAGTGATATTATACCATGCTTATATACTATGCTTATATGCAATGCTGAATAGTGCCATTTAGTTAAAATTCCTTGTGACATAGCAACTAATCTCTTAAAAGCCAGACCAGAAGGAAAGAAACCAACCAGTAGATGTCTCTGTGGTGCTTCAGTTTGGTCATGTTCTTGCATCATTAGCCACAAATGTCTGTGGGTTCAGAAATGCAATGATATGAAGATTTGCATCTTTATTTGCGGAGGGAGGGGCAAAGTGCCCTAGAACATATATGAAAACTCTTCAACAATAAGTTTTCTATTCTATTTGAAAAATCTAGCCTTGAACACCTGCACTTGAAATCTCATCTAAAACAAAAGTGTATTTTACTTACAAAGATGAGCAGTTATAAACCTGGAACAAAATTTTGTAAAATAGATCACATTAATAATTTCATGATATTTCCAGGTGTATATTCCATATAATAATTTCCAGGTGAAATAAATTTACACTGATAAAAAATATATTGTTTCCAAAAAGAAATAAAAGGCATAAATTGGAGTGGAAGAAGTAAAATTTTCACTCTTTGCAGATGACATGATCATATATGTAGAAAATCCAGAAAATTCTACAGTAAAGCTACTAGAGCTAATCAATGAATACAGCAAAGTGCCAGGCTACAAGATCAACATGCAGAAATAAGCAGTGTTCCTATAAGTAATGAGCAACAGGAGGAGGAAATCAAGAAAAAAAATTCCATTTACCATAGCAACCAAAAGAATAAAGATTTAGGAATAAACTTAACCAAGATCTCAGAAGACCTATACACAGAAAACTACAAGAAACTGCTAAAATAAATCAAACAGAATCTAAAAAATGGAAGAACATACTGTGTTCATGGATTGGAAGACCAAATATAGTGAAGATGTCAATTCTACCAAAACTGATTTATAGATTCAATTAAAATCCCAACAACTTACTTTGCAGAAATATAAAAACCAATAACCAAATTTATTTGCAAGAGTAGGTACCCCAAATAGCCAAAAATATCTTGAGAAAGAGGAATGAAGTGGGAGGGCTCACACTACCAGACTTTAAAGCATATTACAAAGCTATAGTGGTCAAAACAGCATGGTAGTGGCATAAAAATAGATATATCAACCAACGGAATCAAAGTGAGTGTCCAGAAACAGACCCTCTCATCCACAGACAATTGATCTTTGATAAGACAGTCAACCCAACACAACTGGGATAGAGCAGCCTCTTCAATAAATGGTGTTTGGAGAACTGGATATCCATATCCAAAAGAATGAAAGAGGAGTCCTATCTCACACCTTATACAAAAATTATCTTGAAATGGATCAAAGACCTAAATATTAGTGCTAAGACTATGAGACTTTTAGAAGAAAATGTAGGGAAATATCTTAAAGATCTTGTGATAGGAGGTGGTTTCCTAGACCTTACACCCAAAGCATGAGCAATGAAAGAAGAAATAGATAAATGGGATCTCTTCAGTATTAAATACTTTTGTACATCAAAGGACTTTGCCAGAAAAGTAAAATGGTAGCCTACACAGTGGGAGACAATATTTAGAAACCACATATCAGACAAGGGTTTAAAATCCCAAATATATAAAGCGATCCTACAACTCAAAACAGAAAGGCAAACAACCCAGTCAAAAAATGGGCAAAAGACACGGACAGATACTTTTCTCAAGAGGAAATACAAATAGCTCAAAAACATATGAAAAGATGCTTAACTTCACTGGTTATCAGAGAAATGCAAATCAAAACCACAATGAGATATCATCTCACACCTACTAGAATGGCCATTGTCAAAAAAACAGAAAATTACAAGTGCTGGAGAGGATGTGGAGAAAGAGGCACACTTAGTTACTGTTGGTGGGAATGTAGAATGGTGCAGCCACTCTGGAAGGCAGCATGGCAGTTCCTCAGGAAGCTAAGTATGGAACTGCCATATGATCCAGCAATTCCATTACTAGGTATATACTCAGAGGAACTGAAAGCTAAGACACAAACAGACATTTGCAAACCAATGTTTATAGTTGCATTATTCACAATTGCCAAGAGATGGAAACAGTCCAAATGTCCATCAACGGATGAGTGGATAAACTTATGCAGCTGAAGGACAGAACAAAGTCACAGAACATAAAACAATGTGAATGAACCTAGAGGACATTAAGTTGAGTGAAGTTAGCCAGAAACAAAAGGACAAATACTGTATGGTCTCACTAATATGAACTAACATTAATGAGCAACCTTGAGAGTTAAAGCTGAGAACACAGGTTATAGGGAGATAGAAAGAGGGTAGAGATTGGGCATTTGATGCTGAAGGAGTATAGAATGTTCAACAGGATTGATTGTATAGATCCAGAAATGGATAGCACAATACTATGTGATAGTAGCACACTACTGTAAATGCACTGAACAAAGATGCCTGTGAGTAAAGTTGAAAGAGGAGGGCTAGGGGCATGTATGACACCAGAAAGAAAGATAGATGATAAAGACTGGGACTGTCTAACTTAGTGAAACCTAGAGTGGTCATTCATGGTGACTAAATGTACAAATATAAAAATGTTTTTACATGTGGGAGAACAAATGAATATCAACCTTGTAAGGTATTGAAAAAGGGATAGTATTGGGAAAAAATATAATCAATGCAAACTGGAGTCTATTGTTAACAGTAACATTGTAATATGCTTCCATTAAATGCAACAAAGGCAATATACCAAAGCTAAATGTCTATGAGAGGGGGATATAAGGAGGGGTATGAGATTCTTCGTAGTGGTGGTGTTGTCTGACTTTTCTTTTCTTTCAATTTTTTCTTTTATCTTTTTATTCTTTAAAAAAATTTGGAGTAATGAATACGTTCAAGTGCTGATTGTGGTGATGAATGCACAACTATATGATGATACAGTGAACAATTGATTGTACACTGTGGATGATTGTATGGTATGTGAATATATCTCTATAAAATTGCAGGGAAAAATATAAACAGAGGGATACAAATGCTGGAGAAAATGTGGAGAGAGGAATGTATTCACTGTTGATGCAGAAGTAGAATGGTGTTGCGTATCAGGAAGACAGTGTGATGGTTCCACAAGAAGCTAAGTATGTGGGTTCTATAAGGTCCTGCAACCTCATTATGTGTATATGCTTGGAAGATCTGAGAGCAGGGACATGAATGGACATTTGCACGCTGGTGTTTATGGCAGCAGTATTCATGATTTGCAATGGATGAACTGAATGATGAACTGTGGTGTATGCATACAATAGAATATTGAGCAGCTGCAAGAAGGAATGAAGCTGTGAGACATGCAATTGGGTGAGGATCTTGAGGTCAGCATTTTGAGTGAAGTATGCCAGAAATGAAAAGACAAACATGATAACGTTTCACTAATATGTATAAACTCATAGTATCTACTAATAATGTGTAAACTCTGAGAATGGAATCTTAGCACACAGGTTATCAGGGGAACGCTTATCGTAATGATCCCTAGATGGTAAGCTCTTACAGCAGTCACATCTATTCCTGAGTTGTAATGGTTCTCTCCAAGTTCTGACATGCTGAGCTCTTTGTGTATAACCTGGTCAGTCTCTGGAACTTTGGGTATCTGTGTAACACCTGAAACTCAGAGCTAGAGCTCAGCAGCTATGAATGTCAGTATTACCTCAAACAGAAACTGTTAAAAAAGCGGAAATAGAGTTCAAACTCAATTAGAGATATGAATGAAGCGGATTTAGTTAGGACTAAGGCAAATCAGGCCAAAGGGTGAAGGATGATACTGACTGTGTTTTAAAACTTCAACTTCTGTATGATATTTATTTGGTGCAGGATCTATATTTTCTGTAGTACACTAAATAATTTAACTTGTATGGTCAGTTTTTTCAAACACCATAATTACATGGAACTTTGAATAGGAAGTGAGATCTAGTAGCTTTGTATAGGTTAGTGTGAAATTCCAGTACATCCCAAATTAATTTGGGCAGAGAATAAAAATGTATTTGCAGGGCCATCCTGAAGAACTAGGGAAAAATGTGGAAATGTTGGACTTCCCCACCTGGGTTATTACTGATATTCTCACAAACATTGAGGACTACCAGTTTAGTAGGCCAAGCCCTCAATTTTGGGGCTTGCCCTTATGAAGCTTGTTACTGCAAAGGAGAGGCTAGGCCTACCTATGATTGTGCCTAAGAGTCTCCCCCAGAGAACCTCTTTGTTGCCCAGTCATGGCCCCCCCACCTCAAGCCAACACTGCAGGTGAACTCACTGCCCTCCCTGCTATGTGGGACATAACTCCCAAGGAAGAGCCAGGACCCAACATCACGAGATTGAGAAAATCATCTTGACCAAAAGGGGGAAGTGAAATGAAACAAAATAAAGTTTCAGTGGCTGAGAGATTCCAAATGGAGTTGCAAGTTCACTCAGGAGGGTATTCTTATGTGCTATACAGATATCCCTTTTAGTTTTTAGCATATTGGAATAGCTAGAGGAAAATACCTTAAACTGTTGAACTGCAACCCAGTAGCCTTGATTCCTGAAGACAATTGTATAACTATGTAGCTTACATGTTACTGTGTGATTGTGAAAACTTTGTGGCTCATACTCCCTTTGTCTAGTGTATGGACAGATGAGTAGAAAAATGAGGGCAAAAAGTAAATAATGGGGAGGGATGGGGGGTATGGGGTGTTTTGAGTGTTCTTTTTTACTTTAATTTTTATTCTTATTTTTATTTTTTTGGAGTAATGCAAATGTTCAAAAATTGATTGTGGTGATGAATGCCCAACTGTATGATGGTACTGTGAACAGCTGATTGTATACTGTGGATGATTGTATGGTATGTGAATATATCTCAGTAAAACTGAATTTAAAAATATATTGTTTCCTACTAAACAGTTCCAATCCCTGAACAGAGCAGAGTAAGTGACACTCTGGCAGGAAACAAGACATCAAGACTTGAGTGCCACCAACAGTCCAGATGACAACTTAGAGAGGTTCCAGGGGCCACCTCAGTGCTCATGCTTCCTGCTCTGTTTTACTTTCCCCCTGGGTTGGAGGAGGAGACATTTTGGCATTTCTGGATACCTGTCCCTGGGGAAATAACTTGCTGCTGGCTACCCCCACTCCAACTCTTTTTAGCAATTCAGGGTTAAGAATTTAGGTATTTCGCCAACAATAAAGCAATCCCTTTGAATCCATTTTGTAAATAGAATATTTGAAGAGCAAGGATGACAGAGTGGAACTTGTCTCTTTTCTAATAACGAAAGTAAAATAAAAAGTTGAACAGCTCATTTTAAACAATGGGCATGTTTCTGCAAAATATAGAGTCCATATTTTACTCCCTGTAAATTTACTACTGAAATGTATGTGTGTGTGTGTGTGTGTGTGTGTGTGTGTGTGTGTGTGTGTATTTAAAGGATTCCTGTGGCAATCCTCTTGTAAGTTAAAACCTTTTTCTTTATTTAGTCAAACAAATAGTTACTGTGGTGACTTGCATTATGTACCCCAAATTTAGATATGTTCTTGGTCTTACTCGGCATTCCTGTGAGTTTGTGAGTGTGTATGCATTGTAAGTAGGATCTCTTGAAGATCTTATTTTTAGTTAAGGTGTGGTCCAACAGAATGAGGGTGTGTATATGTGGAGTCCTATGTAAGTAGAATGGAATTCAGAGAGACAGAAAGCCAAGGGAAAGAGCTGGAAGACAGAAGTCAGAGGGAATTTGAAAGAAAAAGGCGAGGACATCATCATATGACATGAAAGCCAAGGAACCCAAGGATTGCCAGCCAGCCAGAATGCTGCTGTATTCGTCAGGGTTCTCAAGAAAAACAGAATTGACAGGATATATATAAATAAATATTAAGAGATTTATTATAGGAATTGGCTCACATGTCCATGGGGATTGGCATGTCTGAATTCCGTAGGGCAGGCCGGGAGGTGGGCACTCTGACGAAGGTTTCAATTAATTCCCTAGGAGAAGCTGGCTGAAGTAGAGATAGAAGTTCTTCTTTCTGACTGCTGAAGTCGTCAGTTCTCCCTTTAAGGCCTTCAACTGATTGAATGAGACATCTCTCATTTGCTGAAGGCAATCTCCTTTCTTGATTGTAGATGTAATCAGCCACAGATGCAATCAACTAATGATTTAAATCCATGAAATGCCCTCACAGTAGCAATCAGCCAATGCTTGCTTGACCAACAACTGGACACCATGACGTAGCCAAGTTGACACCTGAACTTAACCATCACAACTACTGATACCTGGAAGGAAGGAGGCCTTCTAGACTTGGAAACTGAGAGCCATAAATTCCTGTTGTTAAGCCAGCCCATTGTGTGGCATTTGTCATAGCAATGGGGAAACTAAGTCAGTGACCGCTAATATGTCTTGTGTATAAGTGTGAAAAATTTTAATCAATTTCTAGTTGAAATATATATTGAAATAATTGTAGATTCACATGCAATTGTAAAAAAAATAATACAGAGAGATCTCTTGTATGCTTTGTGTGGCTTCCCACAATGATAATATTTTGCAAAACTATAGTATAATATCACAGCCAGGACATTAACATTAATTCTATTCAGATTTCTCCAGTTTTACTTGTTCTCATTGTGTGTATGTGTGTGTGCGTGTGAGAATGCACACATAGGTTAGGTACAATTCAACCAGGGGAGCAAGATGATCTACTTTTTAGATGCATCCTCTTTCCTTGGCTACCTCAGAGCTTGCTCACTGGAATCATGAATAAAGTGGAAATGATGAAGAATGGAGGTTACATGTCCCACCCATTTGTCTCAACCAAAATGCTACCAGTACCTCAACTGAGAAACACTGATTTATGGCATAATCTGAATTTTATAAACCAAAGAAATCCAGGTTTGCCAAATCCTGGCTTGACTACAACTGTCATACCAAAGGGTCACAGCTTCTCACTCAACTTCAAAGGCTGAGTCAGTTCACAGACCCAGATACCCTTGAACACAGGGGAGGCTCTGTCCTCTTAAGAAAGAAACTGCTTAGTCAGACATTCTCAGTTTCCATGCCCACACATTTACTCTAGCTTTTTTATTAATTTAGTATTAACAAATAAAGTTAGTTTTTAAAACTTTCCGTAATGAAAACATTTCAGACAGATTCAGAAGTCAACAGATAATGAATCTCCTTGTACCCATCACCCCTACTTAACAACTGTCAACTCATTTCCCCAGATTTTTGACAATGACATTAGCAAATTCTTGCAATGCCTTCTGGTGGGTAAACTTTTTGCCTAGATGATTCTGCATTTTCCCATTCATACCATATCCAGTGTGAACCCTGGACATGGAAGGAGCAACAGTGGAAGATAGGCATGAGGGGGCTGGTGGCTTTCCCCTGCTCTGGAAGTCTGGTATCCTCAGCAAAACAAGAGCACCGAGCAGCATTTCAGAGGAGTCTGAAGACTCAGCATCTCCAAGTCCTCTAGAATCATCCAGATATAGTCATTCCAGCTTCTGGAATTCCAACCTTTCTGCATCATCCACTTAACTTTCACATGAGGGATCTGTTGAGGTGATTCTCACAAGTGATGATTAGATATCAATCTCTAAAACAAAATCTAAATCTGCATTTTGATGGTTTTGGCCAAACAGCAACAAGTGAGAAAGAATTCTTCTTGTCCTAGGGGACACAATGGTCTTGGGTTTTACTGTATGCATTAAAGTAAGAATTTTGAGATTAGAATGTCTTTTGTTGCTTCCCTTCTGTGGTCTTGACATTCATAATCACCTTGGTATTCGTCGACCTTCCCAGAGTGCCCTCCTCAGCTGATACATGGTCCCAAGTGACTATGGGTGATAACTGGATTTGTTATTTCTCCACTGCTCACTGGAGGTTGCCATTTTCCTTTCTCAGATTATAGCCAGACTCTCTGCCTTTAGCCTCATTTTGATTCCGTAACCTATCCCAAATATCCACAACCCCTGAGGAAGTTTGCCTAAAATGTACTTTATGGTCCCAATTGCCATGTCAACTAAGATTTTTTTTTTAAGTAAAAGAAGTTGATTCTATTTAATTCATGCCAAAAATAAATAAATAAGAGGAATATTATTAGTTAGCTTACCGGGAAAATTGAAAACAGGGCCAGGGGCTCAAGACTTGGGAAAGAGTAGACAGAAACCAGGGCAGCTGTAGGAATCACAGTCCAAAGAGTTCAATGGAACTTCTCTCAAGAGCACTGCCATCAGAAGTCTTGGCTGCAGTCATTATTAGTCATCCGTTTTTAAAATTCAAATATCTGCGAGAGAAACTCCAAGAAGCCAGCTTGGAAAATGGCACCCCTGTGGGGTAGTAGAAGGAGGGTGTGGAAGTCAGGGAAACCTGCTGAAAAGACAATTAATAGTTGCAATCTTCATTGTAGCTCTGTGATGAGCAAACTTGAACTTAATACCTTGGCTGAATATCATTTGGTATTGCCTTCAGATGGTTTTCTAGATGCAAAGTTGCTGGGTCAGAAAGGTGGAAGATAAAATGAAGGTATCATTTCAAACTCTTGACATTATACCAACTGTCCCCAGAAAAATTGTGCCAATGTACCCAACTTTTCACAGTACAGAACAGCCATTACCTCATGTTCCTATCAATGCTAGTTATTATCCATGCAAAAAAGATTTGGCAATTTGGTAGGCAAGAAGTGAATGTCTCTGTCGTTTGACTTAACATTAGCATTTTTTCTTTACAGTTTCTCAGATTTTTTTAAATAATGGAGGAGGTATTTTCATATATTCAGAAAATTACTTACATTTTGAAATATACTTTTATTACATTTTATTAGGTTTAATGTTAACTCATTTGGGAGACTAGACATAATTGTTAGCTGTTAATATATATCCATTGTTTAGTGCAGTCTCTCAAGTGACCATTCATGTTTTATAGCTAATTTTATAAATCTTCAGAGACAATAACTCATGAATGAAATTTTGTCATTGGCATGTTGATCTTTAGCCTATAAAATTCCTGAATATTATATAAAAATTTAAAGGAAAAATCAATAGTTTATGTAAAACTCTTAAATGCAGCCTTTTCAGTACTTATAATGCAATCTATAGTTAAATAACCAGGTTGGAAATAGGGATTCCACAATGAAAAAAATGTAAATTTGAGAAGGCTTGACTGGTTTGATAGTGAAACTCATGCGAACATTAAACGAGGAAGGAGGAAAATCAGAGATGAGCATGAGACATCATATCAGATATAAATCATGATAAACTGTCATAGTTTGACAAAACCCAGGATTCAGAATCCCAGTTTAGAATGTTGGGCAGAGTTAGATTCAAATCGTGGCTAAAAAAAACCCACAAAAGCAAATGTCCATCTGAGGGAAAGCATGTGCACAATAAAACTGCCTCCAGGACTGGTTGCCTAGCAACAAGTGGGCAGGCAGTAGCAGGAAAGGTCCACGCCTGGAAGGAAGCGGGTCAATGACAGTGGAGAGGCAAAGGGATTTCCACAGCAGCGGAGCAACAACGACATTTCTGAGGGAAACAACGGGGAGACTCCTGAAGTTTTAAAGGAGAATAACATGATAGATATTAAATAATCAAAAAAGAACTAGCTGCTGAAACTTTTCTATCCACTCTTGCAGGGAAGCTTTATAGTTTGGGGGAAGAGTAGGTTATGGAATTATTTGGGTGAAGATATTCTTGTCACTCTCAGAATACAAATCCTTTTGAGCTAATATAAGGACAAATTGAAACTGGATGAACCAATAGGGAATTTTTGCTTCCAGTCTTAAAAGAGTCTTTTATTCCCTGTCTAAAGAGCTCAAAGAAAGCAAAATTATAGGAAGCATTCAATAATGAAAACAATCCTACACACATACACACACACACGCACACACATTTAGGCTTACTTTTGTGTAATCTACTCAATAAATTCTTAATAGTTTCCCACTATACTTAAGTGCTGTGGAAGCCATCTAAGAAAAGATCACATACTTTCTTCCCTCAAGAAGACTGTAATAAAGTTAGGTGAATAAGATACAAATAAGGGGAAAGTTGTGAATAAATAAGAAAGGGGAAAGGGAAGTGAACAAACATTTATTAAGTGTTCATGTGCTATGCTAATCACTTTTCATACATTTTCTCATTTGATCTTGACAATAATACTTTCAGTAAATATTTTTAAACCTTGTTTTGGGTCATGGAGCCCTTTGAGAATCAGATAAACCCTAGGGGCCTCCATCAGAAGAAATGAAAATGTATGTACATTAAATTTTTGTTCACAAATTTCAGAAGATTTTTAAAGACTTACTGAATTTCATCCATGGACTTGAAGTTAAGAAATCCTGCTATTATATTTATGGAGCATTTTTTTCTATTTAATTAAGGACATAACTAAGCCTTGTTAGTTTACATGCTTAAGTAACTCTCAAAGCTATAAAGCAAATAAGGAAGGAATCTGGGACTCAAACACCTTCTTCATTACATGTAGGTAATCTCTCTAGTTATATCAAACTATAAAAGAAAATATGAGCTGTAAAACAAACCTTGCAGAAATATACTAGAAAGTTTGCAAAAGGACTCCAGAATATCTCTAGGATGCTGTATTAGTCAAGGTTCTCCAGAGAAACAGAACCAAAGGATACATATATACATGCATGCATACATACATTTATACATACATATTCCAATTCTAGGAATTAGCTCACATGGCCATGGGGATTGGCAAGTTCAAATTCTGTAGGGCAGGCTGCAAGCTGGAAGTTCTGATAAAGGTGAAGTTATATTCTCCAGGAGAAGCTGGAGAAGATGGTTGGCCTAAGGAAAGGCAGAAATTCTTCTTTCTGATTTCTGAAATCTTTTCTTCTCACTTTATGACCTTTATTGCTGGTGGCAATCGCCTTGTTGATTATAGAAGCAATCAGCCATAGATGCAGTCAACTGAACTAATGATGTAAATCCATGTACGAAATGCCCTCACAGTAAAAATCAGACTTGACCAAACAACTGGAAATCATAACCTAGTCAAGTTGACACATGAAATTAACCATAACAGATGCTGTTGCCATCTCTACAACATATTGCCTCTTTCTCACTAGCGCTTTCCTCTATTAAATATTGATGGTATCTGTTCTGGTTTGTATATATCATGTCCCCCAGAAAAAGCCATACCCTTTAATGCAGTCTTGTGGGGGCAGACATATTAGTGTTGATTAGGTTGGACTCCTTTGAGTGTTTCCATGGAGATGTGACTCAATCAACTGTAAGTGAAACATTTGATTGGATAATTTCCATGGAGGTGTTAACCTGACCATTCAGGGTGGGTCATAATTGGATCACTATAGTCATATAGAGGAGTTCACAGTCAGAAGAATCTCAGAGAAACTGAGAGTGACATTTTGAAGATGGTCATTGGAAGCTAACGCAGGCATTTTGGAGAACGCCATTTTGAAATGCAACCTGGGAGCAAGTGGACACCAGCCACGTGCTTCCCAGCTAACAGAGGTTTTCCAGACACCGTTGGCTATCCTTCAGTGAAGATACCCTATTGTCAATGCCTTACCTTGGATACTTTATGGCCTTAAGACTGTAACTTGGTAACCAAATAACCCCCCTTTATAAAAGCCAATCCATTTCCAGTATTTTGCATAACAGCAGCATTAGCAAACCGAACAATATCATTCTGGTATTTTTAATTAAAAGTTCCTTGAGGTCAGTGTCTTTGGGTGATTTTTTTTCATTCCAAGTAAAAGAAATTCATTCACACTAGCACAAGCAAATTAACTAATTAGTTAAAGAGAGTTGAAAATAAAGGAGGTATTTCATGGGATACAGGGAAAGCAAGGATGGAATGTCTGGAACCAAGAATGGGAGAGTATCTGGGACCCAGGATGCTTGCCTCCCACTCTCCTCTTTCTTGGGTTTCCCTGGCTTTTACCTCTGCTTTTCTATACACATATTGAACAATGGTCAAACTTAGCTCCAATTCTTGTTCTCACTTTATACAGTTAGTAATACCTGCCATGTGTCTTTCCTGATCTCTTAAATTCTAAATTTTACTCCAATTTCCTGGCAAAGAGAATTTTATTTGTTTAATTTGAGTCATTTTTCACACCCTCTCTTACCAGCTATCATTGGGGAGAGTAGGGAGCAGCTAGTAAAAAATGTGATGGTAGAGATGCATCTTGTCTATCTAAGGGATTGGGACACTGACTCCAAAGGTTTCTATAAAGGCCCAGAAAGTAGATATTTTAGGGTTTGGGAACATACACTCTCTGTCACAACTACTCAGCTCTGCTGTTTCAGCATGAAAGCAATCATACACCATATGCAAACAAATGAGACTGGCTGTGTTCCAATACAATTTTATTTGTGGTCATTACAAATTTAAACATATTTCAATGTTTGCATTTCTGTTTGTTTATTTTTCATTATACAGTTAGAGGAACATGACCTCAGAAAACTTGTCCCCAAATAATATTATTGTGCAAACAAAAGAACAGAAGCATTGTATACTAATTTAATTAAGGTTTAAGAAAATTCAAGTCAACTTCATTTCTTAAGTTATTTGGTAATCTGTTTAGTGTTCATTTTTACTGCTTTATAGGATGTCATTCTATCACAGAAACCCTCCACAACTACTCCTAATTAAGATGGGTAGAAAACATCTCCTTTTACTTGGTACTAGATGCCATTCAAATGTCTGTGCAAAAATAATTTCCACTTTTGCAAGGTCACAACTCATACAGTTTCTGTCAATTTAATTCTAAACTTTATCTTATTTGATCAAATCTGAATTTTTTAATCTGCCACGTAGCTAAACGTCTCCATCAGTTGACCTCATCTCACTTATCATTCCTGTATACAAACTTCAGTTCACATAGTTCATGTCTTTACCGACTCTGGTCATTCCTAGTTTATTTCTTTATTGTTCCACAATGTAAAAAGGCTGCTTTCTACCACTGTCATCACTTTCTGCCATTTCTAATCTTATATTTCATTCAAATCAAATTTCATATTTCCCTACTTTCTGAAGCCTGACCTCATGGAACCTATTTCTAATCTTGAATTCCTCACATCTTCAAGGATCTGAATCACACTGTTATTCACTTACTAATACAGTGACATACATCTTATATAATTTAATTAAATATTATTTGCTCACTTAAATTTTAATCTTCTCAATGACAGGGCTAGTCTGTTTTTTATTCAATACAAAACTTATTACTGAAAATTCTCTTTTTTTGACATTAATCAATCAGAATATAAGGGAAAACTAAAAGACCATAAAATGCTTTAGTGTTTAGGATTTTTTAAAATAAAAATATTACCAAATGTTATTTACACATATTGCTGAACTTGAAAGGAATTGGTTTTTATGAGTCAGTCACTGAAAAATGCAATCTTAGAAGACAGATGGTCAATGCATTGTGGTGTATTCTAAAAACATTTATAATGATTTAGTTTAAAGCCTTACTGATAATAATGAACCTGAACCTGTGCATGCATCATTTTGTGGAGAACATTTTGTTGCATTGTACAAATATTAAATGTAACAGATATGCAGTTTTGAAAACAGTTGTAAAAATGATTTGACACTTTACTCCATGGATTATTTTCATCTTCTTAGGAAGAAAAATTGTGATCACAAGTATTTATTTTCATACATGGAGAAGACAAGAGTTACAATGAAGGGTATGGATGATATCTTTTGTGAGAAGAGAAATAGCCCAAAAGGAGAAGTATGGATCACAGTACAAGGAGGATGACTTAGTAGCTAAGCAACATGCTGCAGAATCAGAAGCTGTAAATTGTAATTATAATATCTTACATCGGTTAGTACTTTTCCAGATGAGAGCTCAAAGTATACCCAGGCTAACAAGTTGATCCCAAACCGAGTCATTCAACCTCAGTTTAGTCATCTGAAAAATGAAGATGGAGTAATGACGTACTAACAATTATACAGATAGCTTCAAAATAGAAGAGATATGAAAATAAATTAATTCAGGATGTGAGTAATACTGGTGACTCAATATCAAAATGAAAGAAACAAGAATAAATAGAGGGGATACAAAAAAATTGCCTCTAATCCCCTGATTTCTAAAAATTTTCTCAAATTTTCTCAGAATCTCATTTAAATGACTTCCAATGATGTGTTTTTTTCATTCAGAAATTGTTAATTTTCAAACTTCCTGGTCTACTAGAAAGTAGTCTCAAGTTGCATAAAGTGTCAGATAGAGAATTCCTTTTGATAATTAAATTATTTTAGATTTATTTGAAATATAGACCTGCTAATAGAGAAAATTTTATACTGGAAAAATACAGGAGTAATTTTAAATATAAAAATAAATCCTTCCCATTTTATTGCATTTATTATAGCCAAATGAAAAGTACAGAATTGGGCAAACACAAACCAAGAAACTAAGTTAAAACCCTGGCATTGATAGCCTTCACACCTTAGTTTCCTTGCTTATTTCCTTAATTATGAATTGGTTTGCACATCTCTGCAAAAGCTGACTCCTTTCTGATATTAAAACACTTTGAAGCTGATGGAATACTTCATTATTTCATTCAACATTCATTTATTAATTTATTGGGGTTTTAATATCTATCAAAATTGGGGATTCTTCTACCCTTTGGCCAGAGAGTACCTTAATTCTTTCCATCACAATGAGAAGGAAATTTCAGACAACAGATGGAAAAGAATCTTCAAAAGGTATGACCCTGCCCTTATTCTCTTTTTAGGGTAATGCCCAAAACACATTTGGGTATTTCCCTCATTATTATCTAGCCTTTGTCTGAAGGTGGGAAATTTCATGCAAGTGGCATTGATTCCTTATAAATGGGACAGAAGAAGATGAAGAGTTGGCCTGTTTGCCCACAACTAAATCCCTACAGGTTCAGACTACTTTTATAGCAATCCCAGAATATCATCTGATCTATATTTCCAACTTATCTCAGGGCCTTGATCTCCACCTAAATGCAATTCCACTAGATTTATCTATCAATTTATTTAGAGGAAAAGAGATGACTTTCCCATAAAAATTTGGTAAATACCATATGTTAAAGGAGTAACCTTGTAGGATTCCTAGTCAACATCACTCCTGCTGGAGATTTGCATATGATAATAATTCTCTCTTGTGGAAATATGCAGATATCTTTCAGGGCAGGTCAAAGCTACTTTGTATAGCATACTCATTTCTGTAAGAGGTTCTCATTAGAGAAGTCTTCCCTGATCATCATTTATAAAACAGTACTTATACCTTTTCTTATGCCTGTTTTTTTTTGCTTTATTCTTCATACCATTTATTATCATCTGAGATATATTTATATGCATATTTGTTTATTTTCTGTCTCTTCAGAATATAGAGCAAGAACTTTATTTATTGCTTAGATTAATGTATAGAAATAGTTGTCTCTTAACATGTATTCATTAAGTGAATGGATGGATGGATGGTTGGATGGTTGGACAGATGAAGGACAGGTCTCAAATGCATGACAAAAATGCAGACTAAACCACAATGATATTATCCACCAGAATGGGCAAATGAAAAAAAATTGATAATACCCAGTGTTGGCAAAGATATGGATAAACTGAACTCTCATGCACCAAGTGGGTAGTGATAAAGCCACTTTCAAATACTGTTTGGCAGCAGCTTCTAAAGATGAACAAGTGCAAGTCCTAGGAGCAGTTCCACTCTACTCTGTGTACTTAGCAGAAATGTGTGCATATGTTCACCAAAGGTCATGTAGGAGAATATCAAGTGAAACACTATTTGTAATATCCCCAAACCAGAGACTACTCAAATCACCATAAACAGAAGATTGGATAAATACACTTTATGTTTTATTCAGTAGATAGCAATGAGAATGAAAAATCTGAAACTTCAATAAAGGTGACTCAAAATCATAATGTTTGAGGATTCTAGGAAGATGGTAGATTAGGAAGCTCCAGGAATCAGTCATTCCACCAAAACAACTATCGAACTGGCAGAAACTGTCTAAATCAACTACCTTGAAACTCTGGAGTATAGTGTAACACTGTACAGCATCCAGGGAGGAGCAAGAGGGAGCAGCTGGTACAGTGTAAGGAATACAGGTGAGTTTCACCCTCCTTGCAGGGGCTATCATCATCCCCTTTCCCCTCAGTCTCATGGTGGGCAGTAGAGGGGACTGGAGCTCATTGCTGGTACAGCATGCTAGTGCCAGGATGTGTGTGGTCTGATCATAGATCTCTACCATTGATCAGCTACTTCAGATCACTTGAGGCTGGCTCTGAAGGTGGCCAATTTTCCAACACCCCTAGGGCAATGGTGGCATAATAATATTAAAGATGGTAACCTTCCTCAAAACCACAGAAAATAGTTAAAGGGCAGCAATATCCAGACAAGGGTTGAATCAAGAAAATGTACCTTCAAAAGCCATAGAAGAAACTTCTGGCACACTTCCTGGCCTTTCTGTATCCTCTCCATAAAGCAGGGTGGAGTCATCCTGCAGTCCCATTGTGGTTCCCTAGCTCTGTTCCAGAGAGACAAGAGTGGTTCCTGTGCATGTATTGGGCTGTATGTAAGTCATTGTCAGGCTATTGGGTGAAGGCTGAGAGACTGAGCCACAGAACATGTTTCAGGTTTGCCCTCACAGAATTTGTTCCTGGGGCAAAAAAGCTGCTTGCAGACAGCTGAGACAGTATGAGAAGCAGACTGGGCAAAGGACTACCAGCATTAAGTCATTCAAGAAAAGCACCCAGGATGGGGAGAAGGTCTATTTCAAAGGGAGTAGAGGGGGTCACTTGAACTCCTGTAAACTAAAAATGGGGAATTCCTAAGGTCTCTAACAAGCACAAGCCCACGAAAGGGAGCAGGTTCTGTGGCTCTGGCTTCACGCAGGTTCAGATAAGACAGAGAGGACACTGAACTTCCCTTTTGCCCCCAGCTGATCTTCTTGATAGGAGGGCTAAGCTCTGATGGAGACCACCAGCCAAAGAAGTGCCAACTTGCAAAGACAGTGAAAGGTGCTTTTTGGTTTGGTTTGTTTGTTTTGATTAGTTCCTTGCATTCAAGAAAATATTTGTCATATCGCTATCTGGATATAAACTTCAGGAACAGACAACTATGGGCAAATGTGAGACATGTTCCCTGGCTCAGTCTCTCAGCCTTCACCCAATAGATGATTTAATGCTTAAATCCCAGCATTAGCAGTTTGAAAAATTAAAATGTACAAGTGTAACAAAACATTACAAGACAAATAAAGAAAGGAAATGATGGTCCATCCAAAGGAACAAGATAAAAAATCCAGACACCATCAACAAAGAGGACCAGACACTGGACTTACTTGAGAGAGACTTTAAAAAAGTGACCCCCAATATGCTCAAGAAGATAAAGGAAAACATGGAGAAAGAACTGAGGCATATGAGAAAAACAATGAATGAAAAACATAGGTATCTCTCCAAAGAAATACTGGAGTTGAGGAACACAATAATGGAGATGAAAAATTCCTTAGATAGTTTCAACATCAGATGGAGATGGCAGAAGAAAGAATCAGTGAACTCAAAGACAAGACAACTGAAATTATTTAGGCTGATAAACTGAAAGGAAACAGAATAAAAAATAATGAACGAGTTTAAGAGACCTGTGGGAAACCATAAATCTTAACAATATATACATTATGGGAGTCCCAGAAGAAGAAGAAAGGTGCAGAAGGAATATTCAAAGAAATAATGACAGAAAACTTTCCAAATTTAATGAAAGATATGAATAGGCACATTCAAAAAGCCCAACAAATTCCAAACAGGATAAACTCAAAGAGAAGTACATCCAGACACAAGTAATTAAATTGCCCAATGCCAAGGACAAGGAAAAAGTTCTGAAAGCTGCAAAAGAAAAGCAGTGAGTTATACACAAGGGAATGCAAATAAAATCAAGCACTGATTTCTCATTAGGAACCATGGAGGCAAGAAGGCAGTGGTATAAAATATTTAAAGTGCTGAAAGAAAACAATTGCAAACCCAGAATTGTATATCTGGCAAGATTTTCTTTCAAAAATGAGGGAGAGATTAAACCATTCCTAGATAAACAAAAGCTGAGGAAGTTCATTGCCACTAGACCTACCCTAAAAGCAGTGCAAAAGGGAGTTCATCAGACTGAAAAGAAAGGACACTAGACAGTGGATCAAAGCAGCACAAAGAAACAAATACGTCCAGAAAAAGGTAACCACATAGGTGATTATAAATGCCAGTACTATTGCATTGTACTTTTTGTTATCTAACTCCACTTCTTACTTCTTACAAGTGTGAAAATACAAATTCATAAAAAGTAATGATAAATTCGTAGATATGGACACACAATGAACAAAGATATAATTTGTAGCAAGTACCAAAAATGCTGGGGAACAGAGAGGTATAGGAAGTGTATGTGTATGCTATTAAAGGTAAGTTGGTATCAAATCAAATATGATTGTATTAGATTTAGGATGCTAAAATGTGGTTAATCATAAAGAATATACATAAAAATATATTCAGAAATAAATGAGAAGGGACTCAAAATGGTGCAAATAAACAAATAAATATGGAAATAGGGATTAATGGAAGAATTGAGGTCAAAAAAGGTTTAAGACTTACAAAGGCAAAATAGCAAAATGGCAGTAGAAAGTCCTATATTATTGGTAGTGAATTTAAATGTAAATGTATTAAACAAAAGGCAGAGATTGGCAGAATGGATAAAAAGGCATAACCCAAGTATATGCTGTTTATAAGAGACTTACCTTAAAGTCAAAGACATAAGTAGTTTGAAAGTGAAAGGATGGAAAAAATATATGCTATGTAAGTAGTAACCAAGAGAAAGCTGGGGTAGCTATATTAATGTCAGATAAAATAGACTTTAAGCAAAAAATTATGAGGGGTCAATTCAATGAGAATATATAACAATTCTAAATATATATCCACTTAACAGCAGCGCCTCAAAATATATGCAGGAAATATTGACAAGATATTGACTAGATGGTTCTACATTAATAGTAGGAGATTATAATGCATCAAATTCAATGATGAATAGAATATCAAAATAGAAGATCAATAAGGAAATAGAAGACTTGAATAGTACTCTAAACCAGCTAGACCTAACAAATACAGAACACTTCACCTAACAGCAGCAGAATACACATTCTTCTCAAGTACACCTGGATCATTCTCCAGGATAGCCCATACGTTAGGCCATGAAAAATGTCTCAATAAATTAAAAAAATATTGAACTCATACAGTGTATCATCTCCAATCACAATGGAATGAAGCTAGAAATCAGTAACAGAAGTTTAACCAGGTTTATGAAAAACTCACAAATATATGGAAATTAAACAATGTATTCTTAAACAACAAATGGGTCAAAGAAGAAATAACAAGGGAAATTAGGAAATATCTTGAGGTGAATTAAAATGAAATCACAACATACCAAAACTTATGGGATGCACCAGAGGTGGTGTGGGGAAAAAAATTATAGCTCTAAATTCTTACATTAAAAAAAGAAGAAAGAACTCAAATCATATTCCTAACCTACCTCAAAACTTGAGGATCTAGAATAAGAAGAAACCAAATCCAAAGTGAGCAGAAGGAAGAAAATAACAGATTAGAATGGGGATAAATGAAACAGAGAATTAAAAAAATAATAGAATCAACAAAACCAAAAGATGTTTCTTCAGAAAGATCAATAACATCGACTAACATTTAGCTACACTGACAAAGTAAAAAAGAGAGGAGGTAACTAAAATCAGAAATGAAAATGGGGACATCATTACCAACCCCACAGAAATAAAAGGAACTATAAGAAGATACTATGAACAACGTACACCAACAAATCATATAACCCAGATGAATGGACAAATCTTAGAAACACCCAAAAATACCTACACTGACTCAAGACAAAATAGAACATCTTGATAAACCAATAACTAGTAAAGAGATTGAATCAGTAATCAAAAATCTCCCAAAAAAGGAAAAACCAGGGCCAGGTGGCTTCATAGGTGAATTGTAACAAACATTCCAAGAAGAATATACACCAATAGTGTTCAAACTCTTCCAAAAAATTGTAGAGAAGGGAACACTCCCTAACTCATTCCATGAAACCAACCTTACCCTCATACCAAAGCCAAATAAGGATACCACAAGAAAACTACAGACCAATATCCCTTATTAATATACATGCCAAAATCCTTAACAGAATACTTGCAAACTGAATGCAATAGCACATAAAAAGAATTATACAGTATGGTTGGGTAGGATTTATCTCAGGTATGCAAGTGTGGTTCAACATAAGAAAATCAATAGACATGATAATCACATTAACGGAACAAATAAAAGAAAACACATGATGATCTCAATTGATGTAGAAAAGGCATTTGACAAAATTCAGCACCCTTCTTGGCAAAAACTCTTATAAAAGTAGGAATAGAAGGAAAATTCCTCAACATTATAAAGAACCCAAAGTAAACATATGAAGAACCCAAAGTAAACATCCTACTTTATGGTGAAAGACCGAATGCTTACCCTCTAAGATCAGGAAAAAGACAAGGATGCCCACTGTCACCATTGTTATTAAATCTTGTACTGGATGTACTAGCTAGAGCAATTAGGCAAGAGAAAGAAATAAAAGGCATCCAAATTGGAAAGGAAGAAATAAAACTTCCCCTATTTGCAGATGACATGATCCTATATACAGACAATCCTGAAAAATCCACAACAATGCTACTGGAGCTAATAGACAAATTCAGCAAAGTGGCAGGGTACAAGATCAACAAGCAAAAATCAGTTGTATTTCTAAACACTAGTAATGAAAAATCTAAGAAGAAATCAAGAAAAAAATTCTATTTATGATAGCATCTGAAAGAATCAAATATCTAGGAATAAATCTAACCAAGCATGTAAGAGACTTGTACACAGAACACTACAAAACGTTGCAAAAAGAAAGTAAAGAAGACCTAAATAAGTGAAAGGACATTCTGTGTTCATGGATTGGAAGACTCAATATTGTTACAATATCAATTTTACCTAGAGCAATTTATGGATTCGAAGCAATTCCAGTCAAAATTCCCACAAATTTTCTTAGTCCCTAAAGTATTATAGAGTTTATTGGGTGTTTGTGCTTTTAGTTTGTACACGTATAAAACATACCAAAGAATCTAAATCTCAGCCACAAAGCTGTATAGACAACCAGGTCCCATCACAAGATCTGGTTCCCCGGGCCAATATTCATCTAATATTATGGTACACTATCTCTCAGCAGCCCTACTTTTCCTCTATTGACCTGACATCCTTGCCCCAGAGGACCTGTCGGTGTATTTTTGAGGTCTAACTGCGGACACTATGCCCTATTACTTAGGAGTCTCTCCAAGATTCATAAAAATCAGCGATACAGAGAGATGCTTGATGGAGGGGAATGGCCTCCCCCCACATGCCCATATAGCTGGTCCTCTATTATTGTCCAGTCTATGCACCATGGACTTATAAGCATCTCTTAAGGGTAGTTAACACTGGTTGTTGCTGGTCAACTTTTTTTTCTTTAACAGAATCTCATCAGAAGGCATGTTGAATTGACAAGAAGTAGAAACATATGTGACAGACAAGCAATTCACATTTCGTGGGCTCATAAAAACAATCTTTCATTGAAGCATAATTACTCTGGGTTCATCTGACTCTCTAATGGCCAGCATGGATCCCTATCTTTGCAGTTTTTCTACAACCACAGTTACAGCTGCTTGACCTGGCCCTTGACTCTGAGATCAATCCAGCTGATTGATTTCCAGATCCTTCAATCATATAATAGCTTCAGTGACCCTCATTGTTGGGCTCAGTCAGACCCTGTGCCTCTTGGGTCTGTACTTCACCTATGAGAAAACTCTGCCTTGAATTATCCATGGTGAGAGTCTTACCTGGATCTTTTCCCTCTCTCTCCTCTTGGACTTGGGGCTCCTGAGTCTCAGCCTTACTAACATACCTTGCTACTGGTATTGCTGCACCTCACCAAGGCCATCTGACTTCCTGGATCAGTAGAACGAAAGCCTCTGCCTGTCCCAAGGGCAACCACCTCTTGGCAGACATTAGATGCCCTCCTACTGACTACCTGCCAATGTGAATGTGATGCTTTGATCCAGGGCACTGCTTCCTACCTGCACTCCCTGCATTCACCCATTCTACTAGCTGCATTTATTCTGCTAACAAGTGTCACTGAAGTTAACTTTCCAGATTCTTGTCCATTCTGAATCAACCTGCCCACTGCCAACCAAACTCTACTATACTCAGAGAAAGGAAAAAAAATCAGTGTTGCATTCTCAAACCCAGTCCCCCCAAATCAACACCATACCCATAACATCAAGATCAAAACATGGAGGCCCCTAGCAAATATAGCACACGCTGATTATATTCTTTTAGTAAATATATTGTACTTATACAATTGGTTATACACACATATGAGTATCTGTTCTTTCTGTTTAAATGTAAGCCCCTTAGAAGAAAATGTATGCTGATCATGGTTCCTTAAATAAAGCAGCTGCTCAGAAAGGTCCACTAAATTGGATTTAATCTGTTAACAGATTAAATTCTGTACTTGTCTTCTATAGTGTCATTTCTCAGCTTACTGTTTAGTTCATTCTTTCCAGTAATATTTACTGATGGCCTATGATATAGGGGCTACTCCATCAAAGTAAGTAGAGTACATTCCCTCATAGACATATTTCAGTGGGGGTGGTTGGACAATAACTAAATAAAAAATACAAATGTCATGTCAACAAAGATGCTATGAAGAAAAGTAAAGTGGGGTAAATGGAGAGAGAAAGATGGAGGGTGGTGTTTATTTGGATGGCAGTTGTATATTTTGCATCCCTTAGAGAATAAGCTTCTGGAAGTCTCCATTTTGTTTTTTGGTTTATTTTGTGTTAATTTTGTGATCAGAATATGCTAAATATGGAGGTTTTAGACCTTTAACAAACAATTTTTTTTTGCAAATGATAAGAGAAGGTATATTAGATTTTTAAAAATCCCCTACTTCATTCTTTTGTCCTTTGCATTATAATGTGAGAATAAATAAAACAAAATTAATGGACTGCAGTGAATATAATATCTGTGTAAATTAGTTCCTAACAGCCCTCTGGCTTTAACTTTTTCATAGGTTTCATCTATTTAACAGACAAGGTCATCTATTATGCCTTTTGGTTTCACCAGCAGTATGTGGACCACTTATTCACCTGTCATATTTACCAAACCACATACCCACTGCCTGGATGCTTAAGAAGCTGAGATCCCGGAAAACCCCAGTGACAACCACTAGAAGAATCAAAAGAAACAGGAAGGCTCTGAGGAGTTAGTTACCTTTTGTGCTCACCTGAGGCCGGCACTGGGACAGGCCGGCACTAGGACCGCCCGGCGCCCAGAGGCAAACGCGCTTCACAGCCTGTCAGTGGGACTAAGCCGCCTTTGCTGTTACACAAGAAGAGAGCAGGCAAGCCGCGGCAGCAGCTCCGCATCCTTCCCCCTTCTTGCCGATTGGAAGGTATCTACTTGCTATTTATCATTCAGGTTTTCTACACGGTCAATGTGCCTTTAGTATTCACTTAAACTGATGCTCTGGAATGCTGTCCAGCATTTACTGGGTTACTATAATATTTTGTGTTAATTTCCACAGCTGATGGAAGCAACAGTGCCCTAAAGAAATGGGCTAAGCATTTCCAGAGGCTGAAATCTGGAGGCATTGGGAGGTGTAAGTATATCAGTCACAGATCTCTAACGCACTGGCTGTATTAGTTGTGTGTCTTGACCGTCTTCTTCATTGAAAGAGCCAGTGGAAGATGCCATCTGCATCTTCCATTCATGAAGGCAAAGCAATGAGACCATGACAGTAACCTCTAATGACGGGCCTGAAACTCCACTTTGGAGGGGCTGTGTTTCCCTCTTCTAGCCTGTGGGTAAGAGAAGTTGGATTCTCAACAGACTTTTGATGGGAAAGAGATTTTGCTAGGACTGCAGATTGCTTGCTTGGTTTCTGCTTTGTGTTTTCTAAGCTCAAAGATTGTTCTCTCTAAGCATTGCTGTGGTGCAGTGTAGGAGCTTATTTATACTCTTTATGTCTGCATCCCAAATGGTCTTATCATAAATGTAGTTATTTGACTGCTAGGAGCCAGTTAAACCATTCTGTACTTCCTAGTGCAAAGCTAGTGAAGAAAAATCTAGTTTGCTTTCTCTTGTCCATGCCATAGTAAGCAGATTGTACACAGCAATGTACAAGAAGAAAGATAGTAGTCTAACATTCTCTTTCCTGTTCAATAATAAAATTGATTTTGTGCAACAAGGGGAATAGTTTACTATTAGAAAACCCAAATGGATATGACCTTGCAGAAGAAAATTGGAAATGCTTTTTAAACATTTGTGAATACAAGTCAATTGATGATGATTTCTCAGGAACTCAGTGCCAGTTTCATGCATGGAAAAGTATTTAAAAACTTTAAATTTAGTAGGTATGATTATTACCTTAGTAGAAAACAGTTTAAATTATATATCTTAAACTAAAATATAATGTTAGCATATTTATAAATGAATAAAATGTTGGGTCATATTAATTGTCAATTTATGGGAAACATTTAGGGGCTGTTGGTATAATTTTGATTCTTAAAATAACAGTGATATTGTCATTTATGTTGGGAAAGAAAATACCAAAATCAGACACAAAGCAAGGCATTAATGTTCTTATTATGATTTTAATGAAAATCGTTTGTTCAAGAATTTCTTAAAAGATTTTTAGTGGTTCAAAATTTATATTGTTAAATTTAAATTTATTTAAATCTTTGATATATTGAAATACTCTAAATGAGACTTTTAAATGTTTATCAAACTTTTGGAAATGTACTTACAACTCTTGTAAAACTATTTGGTAGGAGAAAGGGGGACAGAGGACAGGAGGATAGGAAAGACTAAGCCTTGTTCTATACTTTTTATATTTAAAATTTTCTCAACTAATATTTACTGTCTAAATATTTTAACTGTATTTGGAAAAATGTAATATTGAAAATGGTTGTAATCATCAATTTGAAGTATCCTTATGATGCAAATGAATATAAACATGCAAAAAGTGACAGGCCATTATTGCTATACAATATTTCTTAAGCAGGTAAACTCTTTTTTGAAGATAATGCCTTGCTTCTAGAAGCAGCTAGGGAAATATATTGGTGTAGTAATAAAATTTCAGTATTTTCTAAAAGCAACCATAATTTTAAAAATTTATTTTTGAGTTGGTATAACAATATCCTATTCCATAAATTTTATATTCCATAAACTTTGTGTTAATAAAATTTCCTCTGCCTCTCCCCTTAAAAAAAAAGTTTTCTTATTCCAAATCTGGAAAGATGACAATTCTTTAAATTAAAACTTAGTTTTAAAAATTTTTGCCCAACATATAATTATTTGCAGCCTGAAACTTCAGTTAAATGTCATATTCATCGCAAATAATTTTAAAATAACCTCATTACATGTTGAGTCTAAAGATTCATTGAAATCAAGGATGATGGGAAAATGAGAACATCGATTTTATTCATAATTTGATACTCTTCAGAGCACTGAACTTTCTTCCTTAATTTAAAACCTTGTGAAACACTGGTAAACTTCGTTGACAGAAGAAAATGGAAACGATAATCAGCAGAATGCCAGCATTGGTGTTAAACAAGTAGGGTTTAAGCCAAAGAATAAAATGCAAAGGCTAAGACTAATTTGTTAAAGTGTTCAAGTAGTAATTCTCTGGTGATTTTGAGTCCTAAGGATAATCTACTAAGGTTTTGAAAAGTCTCCCTGCCCATGAGATCCAGGTAAATATCGACATTATCTGAGATCACTGACTAGTGGTAAAGAAGCTATTTCTACCTTAATTTTTATCTATGTATTTTTATTTAAAAGAGGTTCAGCAAATAGCCAATCTGGTTACACCAATTTCATTCTCTGCAGTGTTTTTCTTCTAGAAGATGTAACATTTTCCATAATAGGGATTCTCAAATGAGTAGATTACTTACCAAGATACTTACAAAAGAGAAGGAAAAAGACAGCTTTACATTATTATTGATATTATCGAATAAAATGAGGTTGATGTAAGTTGAATTTCTAAGCCACCCAGAAGGAGTCTATATAAAGGGAGATGAGGAGCATCAGCAAAACTTGATCTAGCATTGCAGTTAAGTTTTTGTTTTCTGAACACCTATGCTTTGTTTAAGTAAGAATAGATGCCTCCTTATAGAAGCTGCGAGCCAGCTTCCAGTGGTGAGTCCACGGGAGGCACTTAGTGTTAGTGGAATGGATAAAGAAAGAAATGTAAAGAAATGATGAATGACTTGATTTATCCTGAAAGATAATTACAATTCTAACATGAGTTTTTTAGAAACTGTTTTATATATATATATATATATATATATATATATATATTTATATATATATATATATAGAAATTATATGCAACTTGAGATTTTATTTTTAAATCCAATTATGATTCTCCCTTATTTAATAAAAGACTTACAGGAAAGGAATGAGAGTATGCTATTGGTATTTCATGTCAAGGAGGGATAATTTAAGTATTTTGTTAGAATTTGGTAAAACGGAAAAGTTATTATCCATTAAGTTTTGGGAAGAAGCTTTTCTTGAAAGTAGAGGTCTTATTGTTTCCAGACTGGATATACTTTATAAAGAAATAAGTTTGTGGGTACAGAAGAAAGTTTCATAATATATGAGGTCTAATGTTTGAGTATAAAAGGCAAATTAACAATATGAAATGCATGCAGTACATTTGTTGGCAAACATGTTTATCCAAGCATTGTTTTAACTTGCCCTCCTGATTCACACAACTGTAACTGATATGAACATGAAATTTTCTTCCAGTTAAATATTTTATTTAATAAAGATGAAGAAAAAACCTTGCAGAACTTAATGATAAATATTAATCATGATCCCATAGTTGGAAATGAGCATTGCTATTCAGAAACATGTAATGGACTTGTAGTTTTCACCTATAAAACTTTTATGGACGCAACTTTTGATATATTTTAATTATCTTTCTTTAATAGATATTTATTGATAACCTATTATATGCCAGCTATGAGAACTAGAGCAGTAAATAAGATATACCCCACCTTTCATAGTCTCCATCATTTTGTGGTGAGAAATAGAAAATGAAGAACTAATATTACTAACCAAATATGTTATTAGAATTATTTTATTATTGCTATAATTTGTTAAATAAGCCAAAATATACCTAAGAAATATTAACTTGAAAATTAAAAGAGAATGCTATGAAATGAATGACTTGGTGGCTTTTGTAGATTGGATTGTCTGGAGACTCCCTGAAAAAGTGATGTGTCAACACTTGGGCCTGCCAGATAATGAGAGGCAGCGTGTTACAATACAAAGAGAGCAGACTTAGAAGCCAAACCTGGTGCAATTTAAGTCCATTCCAGGTCATTTTTAAACCTTGAATTCTTGTGCAGCTTACCATTTGGACCCTCATAGTAAAACTTTACAAAGTTTTGAGAAGAGAAAAAGGAGATAACATACATTGAGTGTTCATGACAACATCTGGGGCAAATTTAATTTCCATTACAACTTATAGAGTGCCGCAACATGAGTTCACTTCTTTGCATACCTGTTCAAATAAATAAGTATTTGACTTTTTTATCACTCCTGTGCCCCTTTCTTTTCTTTATGTTCTTTTAGTGATTTCATATCACACAGTTGAGGGAGAAAAGACAGGCATTCAAGGACAGCAGAAACAGAGAGTATTCTTTCTGAATCTTTTGAAGACCAAGATTTGGTTAGGAGCTTTCTTAGATGCAAACATGATTGATTTTTCCTGTCTCCTCAGAAACCACCAACACAGTGGTTGAGGAGGAATAATTATGGTGCTGTTCCTCCCGAGAAATGCTGGGTTGAGATGACTGTTTCCAGGGACTTTGGACATATGTGCCCCAGCAGGACTGTGCTGATTGGGTTCATACCTTTTACACACGACTTCCTGAGAAGTTCAGTGAGAAGAACATGCACCACCTCGAGCACAGCACAGCACAGGCTCAGGTTGAAAAGGCAACCTAGAAAGCAGTTCATTGACATGTGGAGCAACTCACATCCAAACACATGTATTCCCACAGTTAATTGCCATAGTTTATTTTTTAAGCTGAGAAAACACTATGGTATGAATTTTAAGTACTTCCCCCCATTGTTGTTGAAAGTACAGCTAGACATAGACGCAAAAGTGTCTAACTATGTTTTTCCCTAGTCATTTTAAAGACAAAAATTAATCTTGGATGCTATCAGTTTGGTGTAGTTGAAGCGACTTTATCAGACAAAACCCAAAATAGAAAACTAAATCAAAAGCATAAAAGAGGCTGGCCACAGGAAACAGGCATGGTTGGGGGAAAGAAGCTTCTGATGGGTCTGGGGTTTGGTTTCCCCATCTTATAGAAGGGGGTACAATCCTCCAGAATGGCAACCACAGACCAATTGGTAAATTCAGAATAAAATTTAGTACAGGAATAGGAAAGGAACAAGGGTCCTTGACAAGGGTGGAAAAGGTGGTGGAAAAAGTTTAGATCAGGGCATAAAATTCAGGCTCATTAGACCTTGGACTGCCACCATTTGAAATCTATCTGCAGCTCTGTCATTCTCTATGTGTCCTTAGAAATGTAATTTCATTTGTTTAGGTCATAGTTCTTTATTGATAAATATTAGGATGCTAATATCAGGAACTTATTTTATCATTTTCTAAAGCAATTGTTTTATTATTTAGCTATTATGATTGGAATTACTCTGGTATGTATACTTCTTTTGAATATAACACTAGACAGCTGGAAAAAAATACTGAGTTCAAGAAGTTCACTACTTTCGAATATAATACAATCCTTAAAATAAGTCCTAATGTTGAATGTAAAAAAGTTGGATGTTAAAAATCATGGTATAATATTAAGAGGGTACAATTTTTACAGAATTAATATATATATATTAGTAAATGAAAAAAATGTTTTCAAAGGAGGAGTGGAGGATGTTCGGTTTGGGAAAGAGAATAGCTAAGTGTCACTGACTCTTACGACTTTATTCAACAATTTGAATGGCTGTGACATGAAAGAAGGATGAGACTTGTACTTAAGGGCACAAAAAAAGAGATCCTATCTATACTAATAGAAGCTCAAGGAACAAAGCTCAGTGGGCTTCATTTGGGATGGTGAGGCTTGACTGGGGCGAAATGGTGTGGGGGCAAGAAGATAGCTCTGGAGTGCCTGTAAGTGTTTTACAAGTCTGTTACTTATAAAAAAGGTATTCAGTAAATCTTAGATCCCCTTTTTCTTCCCTCTGTCTCTGGCAGTGATTAATCTTTGAGTGAGTGTCTACAGTTTAGGGAGGGTAAAATAAAAATTCAAGTTTCCAAAAGGTAGTTGAATTAAATGATCTTAAGGTACCTACCAACACTGAAATTCCAAGATTTTCATTAAATAATATTCTAAAAACAAAATGCTTATTTCTTTGTAAGCAATATATTATTAAAAATATTATTATAATATTTGTAGTATAATCAATGTGATCATGAAACTCTGCCTTATAGAAAATTTAAAGAACAATTTTGAATCTAACTTGTCATGGAAACAGTTGGTCAATTCACTGCATAGTGAAGCTATGGAGAAAGGTTCTTATGTGTTAATATTTCTTGTCATGTTTGATGGGACGCCTGCAGGTATCCTGAAAATATACAATGGAGGAGGAGGGGCAAGATGGCAGCATAGAGAGATGTGGAGTTTAGTTAGTCCCCTGGAGCAAATAATAAACAACCAGAAACAACTAGTAAATTATCTGGAACAGCTGCTGGGGGACAACCGTGACTGTCTACACATCGTACACCAACCTGGATTGGGTGGAATGGCTGAGATCGCAGCATAAAATCTGTAAGTAAAAACTGCGGCACCGCCGCTCAGAGCCCCCTTCCCCCATGGCAGGCTGAGCTGCAAGACCTCACTTTAGGAGAAGCCAGCAGTCCCGGAACCAGCAAGTATATCTCAGCCTAGCTCCAACTTGGGTTTTAATTAAAAGAGGTGTGATACATTTAAGATACTGAAAGAGAAAAACTGCCAACCAAGAATCCCATATCCAGCTTGCTGAATACAAGCTACAAACATAGACAAACCCCTAACAAGCAGCAGAGTTCCCTGAGGTTGCTCCCAGTAGAGAGGAGGTAGGGCTGAAAGAGAGAAAAAAGTTAGTTAAAAAAAGGAAAGAAATATGGAGACTTTTAGGGACTGACCTTAGAGAGCCAGAGGGCACCTCTGCCCTGGAAAAGTTGCCCAGAAGACCGGTTGCTGTCTCTGGCTGATGGGTGAAGCTAGGGGGCCGTGGACTGGCTCTGAAAGGGGGTTTTCTCTCCGTTTTTCTCTCTCAAACTGAGTAGGTCAGTGGAGAGAGCCTCCACCATTTTTAGTTTGTAGCACTCTGAGCCAGACAGGGGTGGAGCTGGCAGAGTCAGACAAAAGAGCTATTCAAATGCAGAAGATAATTCCCTAGGGGATGTATCTTCCCAAAGAGGAAGGAAGTGGGGCCCAGCTCAAGTGCCTGCCTCCCTTCAGTACTCAGACCCCAAGGCCTGAGGGAAAACAAACAATCCAGAAACAACTTAACCTGAAAATTAAAGGGGCCACACCTCTTTACAGCAATGGGGAGCAAAAGGTTGACAGGCACCACCTTCTGGGCAGGTTAGGTGAAGCACAGCAGCTAGAGGCCTCACAGGAAAGTCTGTCAATCTCTAAGACACATCCTCAGTGAAACCTCATACTAAATATTTCTCCCTTCTGAGACCTGAACCTGTTCTAGTCTGGGAAAATCTGATTGGGGTAATCAGGGAAACCAGATGCCTAGACAACAGAAAATCACAATTCACACTAGGAAAAACAAAAATATAGCCCAGTCAAAGGAATAAACTTATACTTAAATTAAGATACAGTTGAGATATTGCTTCACTTTAATGAAACAATCAATTAAAGATTTTCAAAGAAATATGCTAAATCAAATCAAAAAAACAAATTAATGACTTCAGGGAAGATATGGCAAAAGAGAAGAAGGCTATAAAGTAAACATTGCGAGAACATAAGGTAGAAATCGAAAGTTTGAAAAACGAACAGGCAGAATCTATGGTAATGAAAAGTGCAACACAAGAGATGAAAAACACAATGGAGACATACAACAGCAAATCTCAAGAAGCAGAAGACAACATTCAGGAACTGTAGAACAAGACACCTGAAATACTATACACAAAAGAACGGATAGGGAAAAGAATGGAAAAATAAGAGTAACGTCTCAGGGAACTGAATGACAACATGAAGCACATGAATGTACACGTCATGGGTGTCCCAGAAGGAGAGGAGAAGGGAAAAGGAGCAGAAGCAATAATAGAGGAAATAATCAATGAAAATTTCCAATCTCTTATGAAAGACATAAAATTACAGATACAAGAAGCACAGCGTACCCCAAACAGAATAGATCTAAATAGACCTATGCCAAGATACTTAATAATCAGATTATCAAACATTAAAGACAAAGAGAGAATCCTGAAAGCAGCAAGAGAAAAGTGATCCATCACATACAAAGGAAGCTTGATAAGACTATGTGCAGATTTCTCAGTAGAAACCATGAAGGCAAGAAGGAAGAAGTGTGATATATTTAAGATACTGAAAGAGAAAAACTGCCAACCAAGAATCCCATATCCAGCAAGACTGTCCTTCAAATATGAGGGAGAGTTTAAAATATTCTCTGACAAACAGACAATGAGAGAGTTTGTGAATAAGATACCTGCAGTACAGGAAATACTAAAGGGAGCACTAAAGACACATAGGAAAAGACAAGAGTGAGAACACAATTTTGGGTGATGGTAGCACAACAATATAAGTATACTGAACAAAGATGACTGTGAGTATGTTTGAAAGAGGAAGTTTAAGGGCATGTGGGACACAGAAGGAAAGAAGGAAAATAAAGACTGGGACCGTATAACTTAGTGAAACCTAGAGTGCTCAAAAATTGTAATAAAATGTACAAATATGTTTTTACATGAGGGAGAACAAATCAAAGTTAACCTTGCAAGGTGTTAAAAATGGGGTGGTATTGGGGAAAAATGCAATCAATGCAAACTAGAGACTATAGTTAACAGAAACAATGTTTTGTGCTCCCTTCAATGTAACAAAGGCAATATACCAAAGCTAAATGCCAATAAGAGGGGGATATAAGGGAGGGGTTTGGGACTCTTGGCATTAGTGATGTTGTCTGACTTTTTTATTGTACTTCATTTCAATTCTATCTTTCCTTTTGTTGCTTTTTAGCTATCATTTTTTTCTTTTTCTTTTTCTTTTTCTTTTGTCTCTCTACCTTCTTTGACTCTTCTTCCTCCTTTGTGGAAGAAATGGAGATGTCCTTATATAGATAGTGGTGATGGTGGTGAATGCATAAATACATGGTTATACAGGGAACTGCCAACTGTTTACTTAGGATGGAATGTATGGTGGGTGAACAAAACCTTCTTAAAAAATTAAAAAAACAGTTGATAAAGAAAACTTGAGGGCACTACATTGAGTGAAATAAGTCAGACACAAAAGGACAAATATTGTATGGTCTCACTGATATGAACTAATTATAATATGTAAAATCATGGACATGAAATATGGGTTACCAGGATATAGAATGAGGCTAAAGAATGGGGAGTGGTTGCTTATTAAGAGCAGAATGTTTAACTAGGTTGAACTTAAGTGTTTGGAAATGGACAGAGGTGAAAGTAGCATGTTATTGTGAGAATAACTAACAGTGCTGAATGATGTGTGAATATGGTGGAAAGGGGAAGCTTAGAGTCATGTATTTCACCAGAAGGAAAGTTGGAGGATAAAAGATGGGAATGTATAAAACAGTGAATCTTGTGGTGGACAATGTCCATGATTCACTGTACAAATATTAGAAATCTCTTTCATGAACTGGAAAAAATGTATGACACTGTAACTAGAAGTTAATAATAGAAGGATATATAGGGGAAAATATACCTATTGCAAACTATGTACTACAGTTAGTAGTATTTTAACATTCTTTCATCAGCAGTAACAAATGTACTATACCAATGCTATGAACCAATGATGGAGGGGGGCAGTTAGGGGTATGGGAGGATTTGAGTTTTCTTTTTTGTTTTTGTTTCTTTTCTGGAGTAATGAAAATGTTCTAAAAATTAAAAAAAAATTAATTGTGGTGATGGGTGAAGCATAGCTGTGTGATGGTACCATGTGCAATTGATTGTGCACTTTGGATGACTATGGTATGTGAACAATCTCAATAAAATTGAATTAAAAAATACAGTGGAAATAATTTTGAAATATTTCACTTTACATGAGATAGCCTCTATTTTCAGAAGAGGTAAGCAAGGTCTAAAATATTAGAAGTTTATTGCTGTTTATGTTAAGTTGAATAATTCAAGTAAGAAAAACTTTAGGCCCACTCTTTCCCTTGGTGCCTCAATAGCCTGTTGTCTTTTTTTTTTTAATTCAGTTTTATTGAGATATATTCGCATACCAAACAGTCATCTACAGTGTAGAATCAGTTGTTCACAGTATTATCATATAACTGTATTCATCACCACAATTTTTGAATATTTTCATTACTCAAAAAAAAACCAATAAAAATACAAGTAAAAAAAACACCCCAAACATCTCATCCCCCCCATTATTTATTTAATTTTTGTCCCCATTTTTCTACTCATCTGCACACTGCATAAAGGGAGTGTGAGCCACAAGGTTTTCATAATCGCACAGTTACACCGTGTAACCTGTATAGTCATGCAATTGTCTTCAAAAATCAAGGCTACTGGGTTTCAGTTCAACAGTTCCAGATATTTCCTTCTAGGTATTCAAATACACTAAAAACTAAAAAGGGATCTCTGTATAACACATAAGAATAACCTCCAGAATGACCTCTCAACTCCATTTGAAATATCTCAGCAACTGAAACTATGTTTCATTTATCTTCCCCCTTTTGGTCAATAGCCTACTGTCTTTTAAATAAAAATATAATGTATTTTGGTGGTGCAAAGTACATTTGATCTCACTATTTAAATTACCTAAGTGCCACTCTAATTGAACTGATGACTACAACATTAAGAAAAAGTGGCTCAGCAAAGCACACTTTAAAAATATCTCACATTTAAATGTGACAGCCTTGCTACTTGTGTTCAAGTTTCCAAAAAATTATGTTTATCAGTAAGACTTTTCACACTGCCTGTAATTTACTTTCCTGACAAAGTTCTTTGATGAGCAAAAGTATTCAGTTTTGAAGAGATCCCATTTATCTATTTCTTCTTTCATTGCTCATTCTTTGGATATAAGGTCTAAGAAACCACCTCCTATCACAAGATCTTTAAGATATTTCCCTACATTTTCTTCTAAAGGTTTTATGGTATTACCTCTAAGACCTCACAGGTCTTTGATCCATTTTGAATTAATTTTTGTATAAGGTGTGAGATAGGGGGCCTCTTTCATTCTTCTGGATATGGATATCCAGTTCTCTAAGCACCATTTGTTGAAGAAGCTGCTCTGTCCCAGTTGAGTCAACTTGACTGCCTTATCAAAGGACAATTGTCCATAGATGAGAGGGTCTATTTCTGAACACTCAATTCAATTCTGTTTGTCAGTATACCTATCTTTATGCCAGTATTATGCTGTTTTGACCACTGTAGCTCTGTAATACACTTTAAAGTCAGGTAGTGTGAGACTTCCCATTTCATTTCTCTTTCTCAAGATATTTTTAGCTATTTGGGGCACCCTGCCCTTCCAAATAAATTTGATTATTGGTTTTTCTATTTCTGCAAAGTAAATTATGGGGATTTTAATTGGCATAACATTGAATCTATGAATAAATTTGGGTAGACTTGGCATCTTAACGATATTTGGTCTTCCAGTCCATGAACACGATATGCCCTTCCATTTATTTAGATAGTCCTTGATTGTTTTAGCATTTTTTGTAGGTTCTGTTTAGATGTCATTTATGTCCTTGGTTAAATTTATTCCTAAATATTTGATTCTTTTGGTTGCTATTGTAAGTGGAATTTTTTTCTTGATTTTTACTTCAGATTCCACCTTACAAGTGTTTAGGAGCACTACTGATTTTTGCAAGTTGATCTAGTATCCTGCCACTTTGCTGTGCTCATTTATTAGCTTTAGTAGCTTTACTATAGAATTTTCAGGTTTTTCTACATATAGGATCATGTCATCTGCAAACAGTGAAAGTTTTAACTCTTCCTTTCCAATTTGGCTGCTTTTTATTTCTTTTTCTTGCCTAATTGCTATAGCCAGACCTTCCAGCAATGTTGCATAACAATGGTGAAAGGGGACATCATTGTCTTCTTCCTGATCTTAGACAGAAAGCTTTCAGTCTTTCCCTGTTGACTATGATGTTAGGTGTGGTTTTTCATGTATTCCTTTTAACTTGTTGAGGAAGTTTCCTTCTATTCCTATCCTTTGAAGTGTTTTCATCAAGAAAGGATGTTCCATTTTGTTAAATGCCTTTTCTACATCAATTGAAATGATCATGTGATTTTTATTCTTTAATTTATGGATGTGGTGTATCATGTTAACTCATTTTCTTGTGTTGAACCACTGTTGCATAACTGTAATAAAACCCACTTGGTCGTGGTGTATAATTCTTTTAATGTGCTGCTGGATTTGATTTGCAGGTATTTATTGAGGATTTTTGTATCTGTATTCATTGAAGAGATTATCTGTAATTTTCTTCTCTTGTAGTGTCTTTGTCTGGCTTTGGTATTAGGGTGATGTTGGCTTCATGGAATGAGTTAGGTAGCTTTCCCTCCTTGTGCCAGTTTGAATGTATTATGTTCCCCAAAATGGCATTATCTTTGATGTAATCTTGTGTGGGCAGATGTAACAGCGTTGATTAGATTGTAATTCTTTGAGTGTTTCTGTGGAGATGTCCCCCACCCAGCTGTGGGTGATGACTCTGATTGGATAATTTCCATGGAGGTGTTATCCCACCCATTCAGGGTGGGTCTAAATTAAATCACTGGAGCCACATAAATGAGCTGACAAACAGAAGGAACTCAGTGCAGCTGAGAGTGACATTTTGAAGAGGAGATATAGCCAAGAGGGACACTTTGAAGAATGCACAGGAGCTGAGAGAATAGTTGCAGATGAGAGACAGTTGGTAGATGGCCATTGAAAGCAGACTCTTGCTCTGGAGAAGCTAAGAGAGGGCAAACACCCCAAGAACAACTAAGAGTGATATTTTTGAGGAACTGAAGCCTAGACAGGAACGTCCTGGGAGAAAGCCATTTTGAAACCAGAACTTTGGAGCAGATACCAGCCACGTGCCTTCCCAGCTAACAGAGGTTTTCCAGACTCCATTGGCCATCCTCCAGTGAAGGTACCCAATTGCTAATGTGGTACCTTGGATACTTTATGGCCTTAAGACTGTAACTGTGTAATCAAATAAATCCCCTTTTATAAAAGCCAATCCATCTCTGGTGTTTTGCATTCTGGCAGCATTAGCAACTACAACACTCCTCTTCAATATTTTGAAGAGTTTGAGCAGCATTTGTACATGGTCAGTAGTTATGTCCCACCTCCCATTTCTGATTTTATTTTATTTATTTGCATCCTCTCTCTTTTTTACTTTGTCAGCCTAGCTAAGGGCCCATCAATTTTATTGATTTTCTCAAAGAACCAGCTTCTGGTTTTGTTGATTCTCTCTATTGTTTTCCTGTTCTCAATTTCATTTATTTCTGCTCTAATTTTTATTATGTCTTTTCTTCTGTTTGCTTTGGGGTTAGTTTGCTGTTCTTTCTCTAGTTCCTCCAGGTAAGCAGTTAAGTCCTTGATTTTTGCTCTTTCTTCTTTTTAAAGGTAGGCATTTAGGGCAGTAAGTTTCCCTCTCAGTACTGTCTTTGCTGCACCCCATAAGTTTTGAAGTGTTTTGTGTTCTCATTTTCATTGGCCTGGAGATATTTACTGATTTCTTTTGTAATTTCTTCCTTGAGCCACTGGTTGTTTAAGAGTATGTTGTTTAATGTCCATATATTTGTGAATTTTCCAGCCTTCCACCTGTTATTGATTTCCAGCTTCATTCCATTATGATCTGAGAAAATGTTTTGTATAGTTTTGATCTTTTTAAATTTATTGAGCCCTGCTTTGTGACCCAACATATGGTCTATCCTGGAGAATGATTCATGAGCACTTGAGAGAAACATATACCCTGCTGTTGCTGGATGCAATGTCCTGTAAATGTCAGTTAAGTTGAGTTCATTTATCATATTATTCAAAATTTCTGTTTCCTTATTTATCTTCTGTCCAAATGTTATATCCATTGATGAGAGTCGTGTATTGAAGTCTCCAATTACTATTGTAGAAGTGTCAACTTCCTATCAGTATTGTCTAAAATACAAACCAGAACAAAGTTGTATTTCAGATCTATCGCAACTTTGCTCCCAGTCTAAAAATGGCAGAGAGACTATCTAAGTGTTGCATATGCTGTCTGACAAAGAATGGCCCTATTTTATGCCTTGACAAGAACAAAATTCTTGTAAGGACATAAATCTTGTCTCATTCTATGGGCATGTCAAAAGTTACCCATATGAAGGACAAACGGTTCAATTAAAGAGCAATTGCTTCTGGCAAAGTAATCATTTAAATGGTGCTTTTCCATTTTGAATGGATCTCTTTAGTTGTTATTGCATTAAAATGACTTAGTACATTGCAAGTCCTTTCTAATTCATTTTAGGATGTTCACATTTCTTTCTTTCAATAATACTCTGTCTCCAGCTATGGACTCAAATTTTCCAGTTTTAGAATATTGAAAGTGAAGTTTAGAAGAGACTTTGAAATCTTGGTCCAACACCCTCAGTTTAGATATGACAAGCCTGAGGTCCCAAATGGTCAGTTGCAGAGTCAACAGTCAGCATGTATCATATCTGGAAGAAGAAGCCAGGTCTTCTGACTCTCAGCCTGGTGTTATTGTTCTAGCACATAGTTTTGTTGAAGTATAATTTCAAAAGGTAAAATCATAATTCTTGGGCAAATACAAAATGGACATGTGTAGAAGCTTTTCTTTGACTCATTAATTAATGAGGGATACCAGTAAGATATGTAATGACCCAATTCAGAGAGCTTTGAAGAAATTAGGTGTCCATGGGCACTTTTAAAAAGAAATGTTAGGATAGGATGAACTGGTTAATCAATAGTACAAAATGAGATGAACTGAGTCCTCTGCCCTAGAAAATCCTTGGGTGACCTTTGTTCCCATATGATCTTGAAAGTACTTTCTGTCCACTTCTTTTGCCCTTATTTCCATGGTTTAGACTAGGGTCAACCAATTAAGGCCAGATCGCCGCTGGCTTTTTTTTTTTTTGGAATTGTGGGTTGTATTTTAATTCCTGAATTTTACAGTTTAGCATTAATATCACCACACGCACCACCTGCTTTTTAAATGAGGTTTTGTGGGAGCACAGCACACTCATTTGGTTTACTAATGGTCTATGGCTGCTCTCCTCTAAAAAGGCAAAGTTCAGTCATTGCAACCATGGCCCACAAAACCTAAAATATTGATTATCTTTACTATTTACAGAAAAAAAGTTTTTTCTTTTACTATTTTTTTTTTTAACTATTTCACTATCTTTACACTTTGCAAAGCCCTGGTTTAGATTTTTTCTGCCACCCCCTACCCTGCCCTCCCTCCCCCCACCTGCCACTCGTAATCATAAATAATCCCCAAATTATATTCTTGATTAAAAATAAAAGGCTCATATTATTAGGTTTTGCCTGATTTTTTTCCATAGGTACCACAAGAGTGTTAACCATATAGGCCTCCTTGAGTTGGTGCTGCAAATCTATAGCCTTACAGTATTAAGCAACTACTCAGGCCAAAAGAAATTAAATTTTGTCTGGAAATTGTCATAGGACATATTGAGTTGCACTATAAAAACTCTGTTTTAGTAGTGCTTCTAATCTAAGGCTAGAAAATCAACCCCAAAACATTCTTTCACTGGATTTCACCTGCAGTACCTATAAATTTCAATGAAGTCTTCTCTTCTTGAGGTTTCCCAAATTGGCTAAGCTAACCTTCTTCACTACCTTTGGGGCTGGGACTTTGGAGACAGGTATAGACTGGTTTCCCAGAAGGGCTTTGCAGGCATTGGCTCTACATATGTTCCTTAAAGATAAGTTTGCCATACTTGATTAAATAAGAATCAATCTAAAATATGACATGCAAAGTATAGCCTCGGTTATAGCATTGATTTGTCCAATTATATCCTGGCATACATGGGGACAAGTTCTTTGAATCCTATGCAAATAATTATATTACCATGGCAGGTAAAGAGACTGAGTAAAAAAATGTTTCCAAATTCTGAGTGGGCCAGGGAGACTCAGATAACATTTACAATGTTTAATTTCAGTTTACAAAAGTATAATCTACTAAATTAAGGGTTAGGGATAGTTCAATAGTAAAGAAAAGAATTTCTTTATATATTTGATATATATTTTTTAATTGTAAGTTAAAAATAATGCCAAGCATTTTCCAAACAAGTAACAAAAATTAAATTTCCCTCATGATTAATTCTTGTTCCACTGGATCTAGAGTCAGCAGTCTACTTTCATGAAGTATTTCTTCTCCTAAACTAAAACGAGTCCAGAAAACCCTAATAGTCTGCTGATAGAGTCCGAAGGTAGACTGAGTCAGGAGAGTTTGGAAACCTGTCCCCAAGAGTCAATTCCTTGAATTTTACCTGGCACTATCTTTTGTTTGAGGTGCTGAGACCATCCTTCTTTGTTGATGACTCCGGTTCTAGGCTGTATCTTATAGCAGAGCCTTCAGGCAAGCATCAAGAAACACAGTCTGGTTGACAATGAGACTAAGAAGCTGTGGTTACTTTATCACAATAACCAATAACATCCGAGCAGAAGAGAGTAAAATTGTCACTTGGGTCTCATAAGGGTTTGATCAATGTTTCCCTTGAAGGTATGAACTTATTATGAAAAACACTGAGGTATCTCCAGGACCATTCCATAAGCATATAATTTTTGAAATATGAATACTAATAATACTTTACCTATACAAACTTAGCCTAAGGAAGTCTGAGCGTCTCAGGATTTTCAGTTCTTCTCATGCAGCTCTACGAGTAGTATTAAGCTAATAAATAAATATAATGCTACAAAAAGAAACCACACTGATATTTCTACATCTTTTTTTTAATAAGGTGAAACAAGTCTTTGTGATTTTTCAAAGGCTCTCTGGGAAATTTCACAGATAATTTTAGGGGTGAAAGCTATTGTTGGATAACTTTCATAACTGCTGAAGTATTATTTTCACATCATGATGCTCAGATAACCATAAAATGCACATATATAAACAATTTCATGTAACTTATTAATTAATGGGGGAATGAGATGTTATGATTAGTTTGGAGAAAATATAATAAATTATGTATATATAAGTAATTAAACAAAATTATGTTAGGATAAAATTTTTGAGTTAGATTTAAAAACTGATTACTAGTCAATAGGCCATAAATCTTAGGGGTTATTTGTTCCACTGAACAAAAATTAGTGCACAAAATTCTACAAATTAACAGGTAATTTTACTAAATCTGGAAATTTTAATTGTAAAAAATGATTCAAATGAAATAATTTCCCCTAGATCTGCACTTTCCAATAAGCAGCCACTAGTTATTTAAATGTGTCTATTTAGGTTTAAATTTAAACTAATTAAAATTAAATAAAATAAAAAAGTTAGTTCCTCAGTCACACTATTTCACATTTCATGTGCTGAGTGGTGGTTAGTTCTACTGCATTGAGCAGCCTTTACAAGTAAAGAACATCACATCCACACAGAAAGTTCTTTACTAGGTTCATTCTAAGCCATTGCCACTGTGTGATATTAAAAGGATCTGCTGCCCACCTTTTTTGCCTTATTTATAAGTTTCAGATAATTTTTTTCTCTCAGTTTCTATCATGTTAGAATTTATAAACATTTAACAGTAAAATTCAATACCAAATGCCTGTTATCTGATTAGCCTTTACAGGTAACTTGATCATGCCAAACTGGATAATCTTACCAGTAAACCAAATAATTCATAATATATTTCTGTAATATTATATTTTATACATACTATATTTATGTAATATTACACTTTAAAGTTGTATATTGCTCTAAACTCACTTTTTAGAGTAATATAGCAGAAATATTTTATGTATCATTTGGTTACCTCAAGGCACTTTAATCAACTCTCATAAATCCATAGAAATTGGGACATCATGAATGGTTCTGGGAGCCAGAGCAAGGCCAAAGCAGAGTATATGTGAGGCAGGACAACCACAGTATCTAAGACAATTCACACTGCTATTTGCAGTATTTTAATTCTCAGTGCTCAATTTTGATAAAATACAATTAAACATATTGCTACAAAAGGAACTTCCAGTTAAATAGAACCTAGGCTTGATAACACTCAACAGTGCAGTAAGGAAATACATTATTTAACAGGATGTTATTTAGACATTGAGAGAAGTTCTTTGATAACAGAGAACTACTACTTTACCTTGGATTTCTTGTTAGCACAATGAAAGCATTATTTTCCTAAATTTCATTATTACTTACAAATTTCATCATTTATTAAACAAATATCCATTGAGTGCCTATGATATAAACAAGATAGAAACAGTGTCTGCCCATAGGGAGGGTACAGACTGCTTAGGAAGACAGATATTAAACAAATCATTAATTAATTACAAAAGTTGTAAGTCTTATGAAGAACTACTATGAGAGCATGTGGGGAAACCCCTTCCCTACTCGGTTGGGATGGGGGCTGGATGTGTATATTGGTATATGGAGTCAAGACTTTTCCGAAAAAGTGACATTTAAATGAGGACCTGCAGGATGAGGAGGGATTTTCTAGACGAAGTGAGGAGATGAAAGGAATAGAACAGGAAATTTCTGATAGGAAACATCATGTAGACAGGCCGGACACAGGAGGATATATGACCATTTGGTTTGTTCAACTGGATGGGGCACCATAAAGGGTTGTATATAATAGCAACATGTGAACCAATAAGCTTTATTTCACCAAAGAGAAGTGTACACTTACCCACAGAAACTTAATCATCAGAGATCAAAAGCATTAAGTCTTGAAAGAGCTGTTTTTTAATGGTTTTTTATGTTTTTATCTTTTTGGCAAAAAGAAAGAGAAAGAGAGCAAATTTGCAGTTTCCTTTATTATTCAAATTGCAATGAAGGAAATACATAAGTATACAAATCATAGTCACTAATTTCTCATTCTGTTTCCCAAAATTTGTCCCTCTGTGGAAGGAAACTGTCCACAGATTCACCTTGACCTTCCACTAAGGTCCAAATTGGAGTGTGCCAGCTTCTAACCACATTATAATTTATTTGTTCACTATTGACTCTCCCATTGTCTTATATAAACAAGGCTTCTTTCCTAAAAATAAGAGTCAAGTCTTATGAGCTTATTTCTGGATGCAATTTTGTCCTTCTGAGTTTATAAACATCCTAACTTGCTTTCTAAAAACTTAGAAGTACACTTGCACAATTAACTAAATTTATGAGAATGAAAAGCAGGAGAAAGTTGGGATCAGTGATACAATATTTAAAAAATAATAAAGTCACTCAAATCATTCATAACTCATTTTGTAAAAATTCATTTGCTGTTTCTGCAATAGATATACCTTCATTTCTGTGTTTTGCTTGCTTCTGCTAATAATCAAGTACATTTGCATTTTCTCAACACGAAGCATGTAATTATAAGAACAGGTGCCTGGAGGCAGCTGAGTGGTAGGTGTAAGCCAGTCTGGCTTCCACATTTTCTGTGTTTCTAGATTGTAAGAGAGAACACAGCAAATCCCTGGAGTCGATCCATAAGGAGGAAGCTGCCAACTTGGATTTCAAGAGCAAAGCCTTTTGGTTGTAGAACATTCTGGTTTACTCTATAGATTTTGGCGACATCCCAGGACACTGACAATGGGTCTCATCTCCTTAAGAGTGTACAGGACAACCTGATCAATTTCACATCCATGTCAACTCATACTGTGAAACAACTTCTGACAGGATGCTCAGACCCTGTAGTACCTTTGGCAGCTTGCAGGAGTTGGTTATCCTCAAGTGTGTCTTCCAACTTGAGATGGGATTTCCAGTAGCCTAGATAGTAGAGGTGAAAATAACTTTCCTCCCTGGTCCAGTATAACATGTCAAACTTATTGTCTATGCCAAATATTGCACATCTGACCCTTAATTCTGTATTAGCATGCTATCCTTATATCTGTATTAGTAGGTACCATGCTATTTTGCTTTTATATATTGTGGTTTATCAATATTTTATGTCATTTTATCAATATAACTAGATTATAAACTCTTTTACCGTAGGTATTCTGTTATTTATTAAGCAAATGCTTATTGAGTGCTTACCTACTACCAGATTCCTTCTAGGGGCTGGTGATAGAGTCCTGTGATGATAGAGCTCTCGACAGCACACTAAACTACATGAGCATGTCTATTATTTGTCAGACTGGGATAATTCAAGAAGAGCAAGGGTTGACAGAGTGTATGCTGATTGAGATCGAATGGTAAGAGAAGGAAATTCTAATCATTTGGTACTTAAGCAAAGACCCAAATTAAGTGAGTGAGGGAGCCACACAAATAATGAATACAGGAAAGAGCATCTAAAGGCAGAGAGAATGGGAAATGGGAAATGCTTGGGTCCTTGCATAGGAGTGTGTTTGCCATGTTTAAAAAAGAGCAATGAGGCAATTATGGCCAGACAAGAGTGGGAGAGGAGAGTAATAGGAAATGAGATCAGATACATAACAGGAAAGGAAGTCAGCGAGGATAATCTATGGACCAATTGGTTACAAGGGAGCAAGGATCAAAAGCAGGGAGATGAATTTCAAGGCTGTTACAACAGTCCAAGCAAGAGATGGTAGTGGATAAACTCTGTGCCTAAAGGAGCGATTCTGACATAATTGATATCCAGTAAACATCTGGAAGAATTTGTGCCCTAGCAGGCTGCCAGAATCCGTGCTCTTAGGCATTATACTGCCTCTCTTGAAATGAATTCGTGAATAAATGTTATATCAAGAAAAGAGATTGCTTTCATTTATTTGAGTGTGTCATGGCTAAATGTATATCTTTAGGCAGTTCATTCTGCACGCAGACAGGAAGATTAGCAGATACAGATCTTTAATATTCGTTTTACTTTTCCTACCTCATATTGTGCAAAGGTTTTAATTAATTTTTATTTGAAGATAGGTTAAAGAAATTGTCTAAGAGAAGATGAAAATCATTTTTGTCCCTCAAGATTTAGGATTGTATTGATAATACTAGGATTGTGAAACCCACATCATAGGTCATATTGCATCTCACCCTCATGATCTCTAACCAATAGCATATTTCTCTTATAGGAGGCTATATAGATGGTCAGGACCAGTTTGTTCTTTCAGTCAGTTTACTAGTGTTTATTGAGATAAGCAGTGGACTAGCCACCAAGTTGGCCAAGACAGATACAAAGATGAGTCAAATGCAATCTTTGTTTTCACGTACATTGCAGCACAGTTGGTGAAATGGCCCATCATCTATAGCTACACAGAAGTGTGATGCAAATCACAGCAGACATATGTGTATAATGCTATGGGATCATAGAGAGAGAAGGATCTCCCTATATGTGGGAGATAAAGAGTGTCAGGGATGTATGCAATGAAGCTTAAGGGTGATTTCTAGGCAGACAAGGAAGTTCACTGATAGTCGGTCCTTGTCTGGGAAGAGTGAAATTCTCAGCAGCTCATCCTAAAAAAGGAGTGATACCCAACTGGGGAGAAACTTGAAGAAAGATTTCACCAGTGTTATTAGGTGTCAAGAATATCCTCTGACTATGACTCAGAAATGAGTTTAGACTCCTAATTGCCACTGCGATGTGATCAACATCAGGATGTTGACCTGGATTTCTGGGTGCTATTGCAGTCAAGGAGACTCTGCGCTAAGGCCTAAGATCTCAGTGGGTGGTGTTAATAATTTTTAATGACCTGTTTTGAAGTATTTCCATGTTTCTAAAGAGAGTGATGTGGAAAGTAACTGAGGAGATCTTTGACTAGCTCTTAGTACTTGACAAGGCACTGTTAAGTAGCGTGACCATTTAGTCTGTCTACATGTGTTATTGGCTTCCTATTTTTGAGGGGTTCATAGTAATCACAGACTCCCACTGGGAAAAGATGCATGCCAGAGGGTTTTTGACTCTGTTAACTGAAGAGCGAGATAGGCCAGTTGGAGAAAAGGCGCCTTCAGCCAAAAGATACCATGGAGAATAACCCAGACACCAGCCAAATGGTCTTTTACACTCATGATGAGAAAGAGGAATTGAGAATTATCCAACGTAATAGACTGTTTGTAAAAAGCCTGCTTTACTGATGGATGGATCAGATTGGAACCTAAGCAATCATCCTTTAATAAGCCTATCTTAGCTTTGCAAAAAAATTCAAGACCACCAGGGTTTTTAACTTGAATTTGAATTGAAGGAAGATTACATTGCAAACACCTCTGGGTGTGTTAGTTTTTACCTACTTCCTTCTGGAAGACTCTAATGGTCTGGTGGGAAGGTTTGAATGAAGACAAGAGGTTTTATTCATTCATGCTGTTGATTTGAATGAGCAAATGTCTTTGCGTACAATTGGATAATTCTTGGCATGAGGAAGCTGCACTCTCCTAGCTCTCTTAAGCTGTATTTGGGAGTTAGTAGCTGCATTGTTCTCATTGTAGATACTCATTCTCATGATTTATTTTTCACTTAAGTTCAGGGTTATAGATAGAGCTAATATTGAGAAGTATGCCTTGAAAATCATTCCAGATGATATCTGTTCTTTATGTTCAGTGTCTGTGTCTTACCAATTGTAAGGATTTTGACTTCACCAGGAAAGAAATCGGTTTGGAAGAGCTGATAGATCTATTTGGGGAAGCTAGAAATATTTTTGGAAAATAGCTATTTGTCTTGGGGTAACTCATCAGCGGCATTGCTTCCCATTTTCTACTTAACAGAGAAAAATATGAAGAAAAATGATTAGGTATCCTAAACAAATTAACAGATATAAACTGAGGGTCAAACAAGATCTAGAATCTAAGCTAAATAAACATGGCTTTAGGAGGAATTGTTGCTGAATGGAAGAGTCCTTGGGAAAAGGGAAATAATCACCCCAGGCTGCACCCAGGAGCAGAGACCCACACACATGAATCAGTCAGGAAGAAAGATCTTAAAAATAGCATTTTTTTTCATAAAGTGAATGTTATATCTTTAGGTTAGGAAACTGAAAAATACAGAAGAATTCATAGAAATCTAAAACCATCCCAAATCCCACCATCCAGAGATAACCAGTCTTTATATATATTTTCAATTTCTTACACACACAAATTCACACACATGCACACCAGAACATACTGCTTTGTAACTTGCTTTTTGACTTAAAAATATGCCTTAAAAGTTTTTCCATATCATAAATACTTTATTTGTTGAATGAACAAATATTGCACTACTTTTAATTATTGTGTGGCATTTTTTTGAAACGTAATTTAAAAATTCAACATAATTTGAGATTAGATTATTTTTAATAGATGATTAATACCAGTAGCAGATTGAATTTTTTACCCCAATTTATACATGTGCTATGTCTTGATCCACATTTCTTTGGGAGTGAACCCATTGTAAATGAGCTTTCTTGAAGAAGACATTTTAGTTAAAGTATGGCCCAACTGAATGAGATTGGGCCTTAATCTGGATTACTAGAGTCCTTTATAAACAGAAGAAATTCAAACATAGTAGGAGAGAAAGCTGCCAAGTGCTGGAAGGCAGAAGTTAGTGGGAGCCTGGAAGAGAAAGGAGAGGATATTGCCCTAGGATTGGTAAGCTGAGGAACCCAAGAATTGCCAACCAGTCAGAATGCGACTGCCTCTGCAAGGAAGCAAGCCTTCTAGCCAACACACTGATCAGCAGCTTTGACCTCTGAAACTGTGAGCCAATAAATTCCCATTATTTAAGCCAACCAATTATGTGGGATTTGTCATAGAGCCAGGAAACTAAGACAATGCCCTTGTAAATGCATATTCTGAAAAACTTATGATTATTTCCTTAGGAAAAATTCCTAGATGTTGAATTGCTACTGAATCAAAGGTACTAATATGTTTAAGGGTTTTAACTACATATTTTTTAAAAATTCCATTGCAGAAAAGTTGATTCCATTTATGTACTAGCAGTGCTTAAGAGTCAAGAGTAGGTATTACCATTTATTTATTTAATTATTTTGTCAGTTTGATATTTGGAGGGTGGATCTTGTATGAATTTGCATTAAAAAAAAAGTTTCTCTCAATACTGAGCTGAAGAGGTGAGTGGACTGGGACAGTCTACAACAACCGAAGAGGCGTTCAATCACAACATGAGTTGCTTGTGTCTGTAAAATGAGGATCCTAATAACCTTTCTCCATACATTTGCTTCTACCAAACCCTCCTCTTAGAATGTTCTTTCCTTTTCCATGGCTCTACTTGTCAAGCAGTGATGGCCATGTTTTCCATCCAGCCCACTCATGCCCTCTCCATGAAGAACTCTCCATCTCCTTCTCCAACCTTCTCTGGGGACATGTTTCATGCTTATGGGAATTTTTGCATATTGCCTTTTAATGTAGCTATTCCTGTACACATCTTGAGGAAGGTTTATCCCCAGTTCTGCTTTGCAATTATTAGGTACTGTATTTAAAACATAAAGTAAGGAAATTCTAAACTCTTTGTCCCAGTAGCTGGGACTTTAGGGCTGAAAATACCACTTGCTTGTGAGCCTGCTCATCTCTCTACCTTGTTCATTTCCAGAGTGCCTATCTCAGAGTTGACTCCCTAATGCTTCTACACCTGGTAGAAGCCCCCATCATGTCTGAATGCCATCCAACAGCTGAGCCCAGGCTCCAAGTACCATGTGTCTGCTGCCCAGTTCTTGCCATGGATACCCCTTGGTATCTGATCCCTGACTCCAGATCCTAACTCGTCCACTCCAGGCTACTCCTACAGAGAGCAGAGCTCTGAGCAATCCCTCAGAAATGAATTGCAAATTGTGGAAAAATGTACCTACTACACATTGAACTTGTCAAGGATTCCTTTTGTTTTTCACGCAGGGCATTCCTTAGTGGCAAGTAGTTGACTTCCCTATAATAGCATCCATTAGCATCCAGGCTACGTTCTTGTTCAAAGTGTTATGCACTTAGTATGACTTTAACTCATCATTGGGAGTTGATGATAGCGATTGTGTCAAGGAGGCTGGAAGCAAGGGTCCTGTTTATTCCAATTTGTTTAATTTAAAACAAGAAATAAAAATAAATATATAAGATTTCAGGGTTAACTTTTATCCTGAATGCTACAAAGAAGAGGAAATCTAGATCTTCAGGAAAAAAAAATATACACCTGGGAGCTAAAAAGCTGATAGATTTATGACAATTTGTTGATAATTTTAAAAGTATGAGTGTTACACTTGGGATTCTATTAAACAGAAAAAAAAATTTAACCAACTGTCAATAAGAATTCAGATGAGGGAAAAAAAATACGTTTCTTTGAAATAACTAGGGACAAATATAGTCCTTAAAATTAAATGATAATTTAATTTGTGGTAAAAATTGTATGGATATATAGAAGAATATAGATGTATTGAGAAAGTCTCTAGATTAAAGCCCAAGACTGCATATATTTTTTTAAGTTCCCTAGAGACCCCTGAAGAAGCTCATTCTTGGACTAAACCAATACTCTGTATCAACTGTGTGCATATGTGTGTGTGTGTGCGTGCATGTGTGAGTTTATTCTAATTCTTTTCCTTTCCCACACCTTGCCTACTGAATAATTATGATACTCCAAAATATGCATGGATATCCAAGCCAATGTTAGTTATTAAATTGTGAAATTAGAGTTTCCAGCTCAAGTATTTTATATTCTCTGTATTAAGAATTTCTCAGTGGTTGATTTTATCCTGTTTAGAGTTACCATGTTGTATTGCATCCACCAATTCATCTGAGTTCTCCTAAGGATTAATAGATTTCTTGTGAGAATCATGTCATAAAAATGTAAGTTCTGAAGGACAAGCCTTTGGAGTGCTCTGCAGAAAACTCAGAATGATAAGTAGGGGAATTCAATGAGCCAGGCCTCCCAGAACCTCACAGCACTTCTCACAACAGACTGTGGGATTCACTGTGCAGTATGTCAAAAGTAATTCCTTGTTAATAAAATATGAAAGCTTCCAAATGAATTGCCTTTTAAAATAAATTTAGGTAGATTTAAGGTTTTCCCTAAAACAATATAATTCTCTAACGTGGTAGGGGAAAGGAGGAGTTACTAGAGACATTTTCTATATAGCTTAAAATAGTTGTCCTCAAACTGTGCATGCCTGTGCATCCCCTGGGGAGACTGGTGAATGCAGATTCCTGAGCTCCACCTGCAGGGAATCTGCATCTTTAACAAGCAACCCAGAGGATTCTGACACTGATGGGTAGAGATCACGTTTTCACAAACAATGGCTTACCTTCACCAAAGCCAGCCAGTCTCAAACAGAGCTCATGACCTGCTCCCAGCCTGAATGCCTTGCTCTAGCTCCCTGGCTAAGCCTTGCTGAAGGATCTGCTCAGCCACAGGAGTTTGAGCTCATGGACCCCACTCCTTATAGCAGGTGCTGGTGACTGCTGGTTCCTGACGTGTCACCCTCCTCCTCAACTGTACTCTCAGAGATTGGAGAGGGTGTCTCTGAAGTGCATTGCACCTATAAATAAAAGCAAAGAAAATGGAAAAACAATTTTTTATTTCTAAAAACAATATATAATTTATTTGAAAAATGATAATAAATGGTTGGGATTGGAGTTCAAAGAAAGCTACAATTACTAATGACTTATCTGGAGGTGAGGAGAGATTATATGGAAGGAAGAAAGGAACAAAATTTTTCTAAATATTCATAGCACTCCATGGCAATATTACAACAATTATTAGAAAATTTTGCTTCAAGCTGTAACAATATTGGCCATATTTATTGCCACCAATTAATGCCTCTTATTAGTTAGGCTCTTTGCGTTGAGCTTTTAAAAATACCTACTGTTTTAGAATGCCTACTGACAAGCTTTTTAAACTACTTATTGTTCTTGAATCTCTAATCACTGATGTTTGAGATGTAGCACAAATGAGTATCATGCATTCAACAACCTCATGCTTGAGCTAAAAAGATAAATGACTCAACACATTTACATACAACTGAAGTTTCATCTTTCTTCACTAGCCATTCCTTCTAGCACTGTTTTTTCCATTCATACATGAAAGGGGAACTATTTCCTTTAATTTTCTATCAATGAAATTGATGATCCCTTTCAGAACCTTATAATGATTCAACTCCATAATACTATGTGACTAACATTCTAATTGTAGTCAGATTAGTGATGATAGCGACTATCTTTTAAAGTGCTAGGGTCTCTAAAAATTTCATCTGTTTGAGTAGAGAAATGAAAGATAACACTTTTATTTGAATTTTTAATGTTTTAGGCTTGCAAATTGCACTGTACCATTAAGTCTAAATTGGACCTTCCTTTCTTTCTTCCTTTCCTCCTCTCTTTGAGTTATTTCTGCTGAGCACCTGATCATGGTCAGGCAACCTGGTTAACACTGAAAAGACAAAAAAGAATAAAGCATGAGTTATCAGTTCTAGTTGGAGGGAGAGAGGAAACACACAGTGATTATAATTAAAGGGAATAAGGACCGTGGGAAAAGTACATACTGAGGATCTTGGAGAAATTCTTTCATAATTCAACATTTCATTGAGCACCAGGCACTGTCTAGCTGCCGAGGAATATGAGAAACTCATTATAGAGAAGGATGATGATGAAATACAACTCAATGTTGTAAATGTATGCTAAGAACTTTGGAGTCAGTGGAGGATGAGGTACAGTTTCCTGGAGGAAGATATAACAGAAATAAGTCTTAAGTGATGGGAAGGAGTTTGCCAAACAAAAGGCACAAGACCCAAAATAAGCACAAGTTACCATGGGAGGTTGGAGGGGAAGTGCAAACAATTTATTTCTGGAGAATCAAGTCTTGGACATTGCTGAAGAGCTAGGAACTTACCCTGTCCTGAGGAGACACTGAAAGAGAAAAAGGCTGTGGAATGGCCAGTTGTATCTTTTGTGTTCTGGATGTTGCATGGCAGATGGATTTGAGGAAGACAATACTAGAAGCTGGGGGAGTTGAAGCAGTGGTGAGAGCCTCAACTAGAGCTGAGGCAAGAATGTTGTAGAGGATGGCAGCAGAGAAGTATGGAGGAGGTGAAATCACAGCACTTAGTGATTGATTGATATGGAAGGTGAGGAAGAGGGAAAAATCAAGAATGACATCCAGATTTCTAACTTGGATGACCAGATGGATGGTGATGCCCCTGAAAGAGAATTTTGGGAAATAGACAAAAAGAGGATGATGATAAATTCAGTTTGTGATGCATTGATTTGAGGTGCTTGTGTCATTCTTGGGGGAACTGTCACAGGTAATTAGATATTTTAACGTAAAAGGGAGTCTGGTAGGGACAATAGATTTGAGGGTCACAAGTGTATAGGGGAAGCTGAAAACTCCTGAACTCAGTTTAAGACACAATGAATTTGAGGAACCACTGGAATGTGACAGTGCCAGTTTAAAGCTCTGAAGTGAGGTTGGTTAAGACATATTTTGAAATCTGCAGACTGTATTTCTCTCAGATTACACATAATATGATTGACTGCAGGTGCTGGAGAGAAGGTGTGAAAGATGAAGGGAAATTAACAATGCACTGAATGAAGAAGATATATAAAAAAATTGAGCATGATATCTATTAGGTTGTGAGATTTCTGTTGGGGACATGACACAGTGAATTAGATGAAAATGCTGATTTGGAAAACACTAACTGGGTGCTCTTAGTCCCCAGTTGCCCCACCTGGCTCATATCCTGGGCCCCAAATGGTAGACGAGGACAAGAAGATAATTCTTCCCATCACAGAATTTATAGTTGCATGCAACCATTCGATTTGGCACTTCAAGTTGTACCATCCTGTATTTTTCTCTAATAGCTTCTAATCATTCTAATTGAGGCAGGGGTACCCAGTGGGTTCTCAGCTGACTGCTGACACTAACTCCGTGACATTAGTCTATGAGCCTCAGTTCATTCAGCTTTAACAGCGACTGTCGAGCTACAGGAATCATCTAGAGATTTTATAAAATACGATGCATGGACACAACCCCAGTAATTACAATGTAATTGCTGTGGGGTCAACCCACTATTCTTATGTTTTAAAAGTCCCCTAGGTGATTTTAACGTGCAGATAAGATTTAGACTCACTATTGTAAAGTGAGGGAAACAATGCCAGCTTTGCCAAGTCAGGGTAGCTATGAAGAAATCAAATAAAATAAATAACGTGTGCAGAAATGTAATCACATTGTAACAGGGCACTGAGGAACGAAATGAAGTCCTAACAAAGCAGCAAAAAAGAGTTTTTTCCTTTTGTTTTTGTTTGCTGCTTTAACCTTAAAAGCTTCCTGTGTCACGATAGTAATTGACCCAAGGCCTAGAAGTTTCTATGTTCCCTCCAGCAGCCAAGAAATCTATGAAAGCCCACTGTCAGAGCAGAGCAGAGAGGCATGTAAGAACAGACATTTTACACGTTCTCCATGCCCCATGGAAGATCCGTGCCAGATATATGCAGTTGCTTACCTGGAGGTTTCCACACATACCCTCTTTTCCTGTTTCCTAAATTATCTGCTTGGCTCTTCACTTTCTGTACATATTTTCTTAGGCACAGCTTCAAGCAGCATATTCTAAAACTTCTATTCTACCTTGTAGCCTTCTACTCTTTGGCCTTGGACAAGTTATTTGGACTCCCCTAATCCCCCTTTCTTCATTTGTATACAGTTTGTTGTGTGGGTTAAATCACGTAATACAGCTAAAGTGCTTACCTGGGTGCTAGACAGACTGTAAGGCCCTGAAAAATGGTGATTTAAAAAAAAAAAAATGGCGCCACAACGAGGCTGCCAGCCTTTGGGTAAGCTGTACTGTGCTTCAGTTCTATGCATTATTCCCCAGACTCCCATCCACTTACACACTCATACACTTGGTGTTTAGAAGAAATATTTACCCCACTAGCCCCAACCAGATTCTCCACTGCCACTTAAAGGGGTTAGACCTTGGAAATGGTGCATTGTTTACAGAATATGGCTGATGGCACCATTCTCCTTGGATATGCACTCTGGCCACAAAACTGCTATAGCTACATGAATGTTGGATGTCACTCTGTTACTGGTATTATGAACTATTGATCCTATTGTGACAGAAGAGGGTTGCAGATGGGATGTTTTCTGTATATGGCGTACTGTTCTGTTAGCACATTGGAAATACTTGCGTAACTGCATTAAAAAAAAATCACTAAAACTCTTGCCTAAAGGAGAGCTTTTGGTTTCTCTCTGTCATCACAACATGGTTGGTTTATGACCCGGTCTCTCGGATTCTTCCCCTATTTGACAATATTATCACTGCAACTGCAGATGATATTAAATAACAAGTGGGTGGCTTCCTCTTCTAGGCTCTTTGGCATTTTACCCTCTTCAGAGCTAAGGAGAGCCCAAATGAAACAAGCCAACAGTGTTGACTTTGTGGGGTCATCACTCTTCGGTAGTTTTATTGTGCAAAAGAGCTTGGTCTGTCCCCAGATCACCATCTCGATGGTTGTTCAGTTTGAATTCCTGAGAGGAAAATTCAATAATAACCAGTGTGCCTGTTCCAGCACAGCCATCAGAGTTGTGTCAGCCAAATAAATCTGTAAGAAAGTCATTTAGATGTCAGTGGGTAATGATCACGTTAAACTATTGTGCAAAGGGATACTGAATGTTATGCGAAGAGCAAAGAACAGTGTCACTGCCATTTATTCTTTGTCCAGACCTCTGCATAAAATTGAAAACAATTAATCACTGAAGAGCTCAAGCCCATTAATAGGGTCGGCTTCAATTGGCCATTTCAAGAGGGAGCTGGGTACTACTGCATATCTGCAGTTTATATATATCTCTGTATAAAAGTGAAAATATCTATCAGTGAGTAATAAAGAATGGTAACTGAGTAGTTCAGTCTATTGAAATAGTATAAGATAATGATTAATCTATCATCTAGGTAATGCTATTAAATATAGCCACCAGTATACAAAAATCAACGGGAAAGATCAAGGAATCACCAAAAAATTTGCCTATACTCTCCCAGTGATATTTTCCTTAAGTAATAGAAGTATGGCACAAAAGCACCATTTTACATTTCCTTGGAATATTTGTCATCATCTCTGCCTTTTCTTGATGTCCAGGATCTGCTCTTCTTTCAGCTGTATTCCTTTGTATTTCTTTTGTATTTCTTATTGCACCTAACTGATTAGTTAAGTCCGCCACACTGTTTTAAGTGACTCCCTATTGACATATTTATTCCGAACCTTGAATGCTGGTTTTGCTTTTCCAGACCCTAAAATAATAGTTTTCTAGTATTTTTTTTTTTTTGGTCCCAGCCTCCCCATTTAGCTTCAGGAGAGCAACACGCTGTTTTGCGGAACCATCTGGGGAACAGGCAAATACTGTGCTTGCTTATTTGAGAACTGGGTTGCTGAGCAGAGCTCTACACTGCTCCATGCTGGGCTGGATGTATTGATGAGCATGGACAAGGCTAACCCCATTCCAAACTGTTATGGAAATGTGCTGGGTTTTCCTTACTACTTTGCCGGCTGCTCACACTAAATGGATGGATGACCAAGAAGAGATGATTGGTCTATAGCTGCCCTCCCAAGTTGGGGTTCCCCCTTTTGAAAACACCTGACCCCCTATAACCACTCCCAGATACATCCTTATTTGGGGCTTTTGTTCTTTCCCTGAGGTTTTGCTGTCCTTCCCATGCTAGTCCTTCAGGGAGGGATATTGTGAATTCAGACACCGTTCTGGATACTGTTCTGTATACTTTGCCTAGGTTGTTTTCTGCCTGTTACTCTTGTTTTGTCACTTTAGTTACATAATCCTGGATTATATCTTATGCTTGACAGTGCCCAGTGAAGTATCACATCTAAGGTTCTTAACAAGGGGTTTTGTCTCCAGGGGAAAACCTCTTCCAACAATTCCAAATTTGGATTAGTGTTTTGGAAATCTACATCACACACTTGTTTGCATAAAGTTTATCTTGAGCTTGGTCTACCTTTTTTTCCCTCACAGCCTAGAGTAGACTTACCTAGTTGAATACTTGCATCTGAACACAAGATTTCACATTTTTCTCTTCATGGAACTAGGACTTTTGGGCTAGTAAAATGGGCTTTTGTTTTGTATAAACTTATAGATATGTGTATATATATATGTATATACAGAGAGAGACAAAATATGATACTTTGTTAGCAAAAATATTTTGCAAGGTATGATTTACTTGAATATTTTTCATGTTAAATTAAAATCCTTTGGATAAGAAGTATTTTCTTGAAAATTATGAAAATCAGATACAGTATATGCCAATTTATTCTGATTCCAATCAATCTGAAATATTGTGTAACTGCATAATGTCAAGTAACCGAGGAATTATTTTAAACCTTCAAAAATGACTGAACAATTAAATAGCATCAGAAAAGCCTTAATACTCTTAATAAAAATTAGTTTCCGTATTTAAAGTGATAAAAACGAGGCATACAAAACATTTCTTTTCCTTAATAACACCTAATAATTATTAAGTGTTGTGTTTTATACAAACAGTATTGCATCCAAGTTGCAAATCATTGCTGTGAGCTAGATACTTCTATTAGCACATTTTATAAATGAAGAAAATAAAACACAATGAAGTTAAGTAACTTACCCAAAGATGTGACTTTTAAGTGGGGAACTGAGAGTCTATTCTAGCTGTCTGACCACAAGATTTTCAATCAACTAGTTCTCAAACATTTGTACCCTTAGTAATCATCTGAAAACACGTTAAAATGAAGTTTCCTAGCCCCTACCTCCACAGACTGATTTACTAGCTCTGAGAGAGGCCCATGGAGCTCCATTTTTAATGAGACCGGAGACAGTTGATTTCCTTGTAGGACTTCATTTTGCCGGGCATGCTTAATCCCTGTACATGCTGCCCCTTTCTGTGGGCAAGTTTTCTAACTGAAAGTATTTAGAAGAGTAATCTAAATTAAGAATTAGAAGAGAAGAATGCACAGCTCATATAATCATTTATAGGACACTGAAGACATTTTTTTTTCTTTCATTCAGCAAGTGACAAACCAACAACAAACAGGGTTGAAAATTTATCCTCTTTTAAGCAAAAATGAGATTTCCCAACTGACCTTAGTAATTTATTCCTGTGTCTATCATTTTAACTTCCAGAAAGTTCCTCTTTTATATCTAACTAACGTTTCATACATCAGCTAAATGGGAAATGTCTTGGGGAATCCTCGCTGAGAAAAGGCAAGCAGATCTATCCTGTATGACACCCAAGACGCACAGCCTTCAGGTAGAGTGGCATCTGCGATGGTCGCTAGAGGGCAGCATGGAGCCAGGAAGCAGATGGTCAGAGGGTCATTGGGCTTAATGCAGCGGATGCGTGCAAAGTTGCCCCAGGAGTTAATGGTTTCAGAACAGGAATGGGCAAAATCTCAGGTGTTGTACATGGGTATCAAAACACGAAGCATGAGCAGAACAGGAAGTGGACAGGTTACAAGCACTAAAGGAGAACAGTGTCAGAACAGAACAGGGAATCTGGGGAACCCATGGATACCCAAGCAAATAGCAGGGAAGTTGGAAACCAAAATTCAGAGATAAAATTAGAATGCATGGGAGGACAGGAGAGAAGTTATATTGCTCTAACAACATATGAATGGGCCTACCTGCTGCTAAATGTGTTGAATATTAAGTAAAAGACCTTTTTCTTGTAATGTTTGTGATTAGTCTTCTGACTATGGAAGTTTTCATCTTGATTTGAGAGACAGTGAAGGCTTAGTATTAAAAAGATAGTTTGAAGTTGAATTGACCGTTTTCTGAGAAAGCTTTGGATTATCTAATTTTATCATTTACAATATCTTTTGTTGTGTATAAATGAATCATTATATGTGCCCACTGAAAACTGAATATGAACAATTTGGCATAAATTATTAGCAGGGACACTTTAATTTATCTCTAAGGAAGAGTGTTTTGACAGAATAGAGATTGAAAAAGGATACTTATTTTTCTTTGTAAACACAGAACTTAAGAACAAGATAGTTCTGCTGAAACCATCCTCTTTAAAAAGGAGAATAATAGGTATTATAGGGCCTAGAGCATGTGTAATTTGGGGGAGCCCCTTTAATTTGTTTATGAGTAGAACTCAATTAATTGTGACTGTAAAATTAAATATGGAATTTGATAATTGTTTGGAATGACAAAAATCACAAGAAATAACACATTTTTAAAAGAACTGTGAAATACAAGAAACATCCCAAAATCCATAAATAATTTTATCAATGAATTGCCTGACACACCTTCATAATACTTTGTTTTTCTATATTTTTGGCTTCATATTCTTCGTGTAGTAAGGATTTATACGATCACTTTTAATTGAAATAATCAAAAGAACAGAAAGAGAATTCAGTATTTCTGCTAGCATGGCTGATCAGAATCTGTGTGAATGTGTATGTGTGTTTAACTTATTATTTAGGAAATTTTTTTAGGTTCACACTTTTTTATTGGTAGCATCATATAAAATTATACGATTGGGAAAGATCTGAGTAAATTGCTAGCAAGTTTCTTTCATATATGAGCTGTGTTTCCAACATTTCAGGTTTTCTTAGGCAGTGTCTAGTATTCAGTACTGTTTAAATTGATGACACCCATTTACCAGTTTATCATCAATGTCCGTATTGTAGTGACTTGTTTTGAGTTTTGTGTTATCCTTGTTGATGTTAGTATTTTGTGTGAAATCAGCTGGAAGTTTAACCATTTTTCCAGTGTTCATAGATTTATTCCTCTTCATTAATTAAATTATCAAACCATACAAGAGCCCATTCATTACTTCTATTCCAAATCATTTCCTTCTTTTAAAGAATTATTGCTTTTAGTAGAATCTGAAATTTTTACTTATAATTCTCTTCTTGATGTCAGATTGATTTTATCATTGATCATTAACATTTTTGTTTTATTTTCAGTTGTTTTACCTGAATTTTCTTTCATGTCTTTAATAAATACTGTTACAGAGATAAAAAGAAACCAGTTTGCATACATATCAATTAAAGAGTCTGTAAATTCTCAGCATTTCTAATTTTAGTTAAAATGACAGATTTTCATCTTAACTTGCCCTTAGCCAAATGCCGAAAATACTCGTGGCCACTCCTAAATGTCTGATATGAAGGGAAATGTGACAGAAAATGTCAGAATGGGAATGGACAGTGGTCTTAACCAATAGTGACAAAAATATTTTATTTTTGTAAATTTAACAAAATCATATGACCTTTTGACTACACCATGCAAGTAAGGGGCCCTAAAACTTATGCTTTATTAGCTTCATCATAAATCTGCCTATGGGTGATTCTAAACATAGGCATATATAATCTATCTGTATATGAGAATATGAAATGTGATCTAATTATTTATAATATAAAAATGTAATCTGTATGGTGCTAGTTAATGTACAAAATATCATAATTTCCAGTTGAGAAAGACATGCTCCTCTAAAAATTCTTTTACAGGCAATTAAATTTGCATCATGTTTATAAATAAATTGACATAAAGAGTTTGGGGAAAACAAAAAGACAATTGGAAAACAGTGAAATAAAAGCTATATACACCACACACACACATCTCACACACACATGTGCACACAGAACTGATGGGAACACTAAAAGTGTGACCTGCTTTGAGCTCTGATGAGATGAACATCCATCAACTGTAATCTGAACTGCTTAAATCCCAAATTCAGCATTTCCCTAAAACTTGTTGGCCACACTCACCTTATTATATCTAGGAAGGTCTGCTCTAATTTGAACAATGTATCAGGGGAATGTGTTTCTTCCGTGGGTTACAGCCTTGGTAAATAGATGTCTGGATTATATCTTGGTGTAGATCCCCAGTATACGTTTGCTGATTTTAACTGAACTGGTGCTTTATTCAGGAGCTGACTACGTTTACCTGTTTTCCTAACACAATTATCTAAGTTCAGCCAGTGTGTCACTGTCAGAAATCTCGCTCCTAGAATCTCAGTCTGCCCAAAGCTTGTGTCTATAAGTGCATTCCCTTAACTCCACTGCCAGGCCCCCAGATGCCCTGGCCTTGCTCCTTCTCCACATCTTCCAACTGAGCGGCCTTGTTTTAAGTTGCATGAAATCAATAGAGGTGGTTTATATAAATATAAAACAAAAAACACATTTGAGCCAGGAATTGATTCTTTTTCATACAATTCAGTAGATTAAAAGCTGTCAGAGGTTTGGATCAACTTAGTTTTTAAAACAATTCATTGCATTAAATTTTTTAATCATATTTTGTTTATTGTAGAATATAACATAAATACATAGAAGTGATATCTTTCCAAGTGAAATTTAGCAAGTAGTTAGAGAACAAATTTCAAAGAATATTATAGGTTACAGTTCCATAGTTTCAGTTATTTCCTTATTGTGAAATATAACATATATACAAAAAAGATAATATCTTTCAAAGTATGCTTTAACAAGTAGTTATATAGGAGATTTCCAAAGTTGTTATGAATTGCAGTACCATAGTTTCAGTTATTTCCTTATTTGAAATATATACAAAAAGGTGATAGCTTTCAAATTACAATTTAACAAGTAGCTATAGAACAAATTTCAAAGGATGCTGTGTGTTACAGTTCCACCATTTCAATTCTTTCCTTTTAGGTATTCTAATACTCCAGCAGCTAAGAAAAAGAAAATTGTATAAAGATTCAGTATTCATAATCCTTTGTTAAATTCCATCTTGTCTGTTGCTACCCCTTCCTCTAGTTTAATCACTTTCCCGATCTTCAGGGATGTCTCGGCAGTGACCACCCTAAGTTGTTCATGTTGAAAAGGGGGTATCAACTTTATGAGCAAAGGAGACACATCTAGATGATATTCTTGAAGAGGCCATTGCCTCTGGTGAATCAACTTATTATTATACCTGCTAGAAATACGGAGGTTTCATGTTGACTAAAATTATTCCTCCATGAAATGCAAAGGCTTTGAATTTGTGCATGTCACTCACTAGGTTGAATGATTTTATTCCAGAAAAAAAAAAAATTAGTTTATGAAAGCTCCAAATGTTATTTTAAATAGTCAAAAAATGGATGATTCCTTGGACATTGCTTTTTATACTTTTAATTTAAATCTTTCCTTACCTTGCCATGTAGGTTTGGTTGGATTCTCTCCTCAAAGTATTATTTCCTGGTTACTCTGCCTTCACGACTCTATCTTCTTCAGAAATGGGACACACCCTAGCAGGGAACACTGTGCAAATCAAGAATTGCTCTTCTCTGTCACTTATCTCACCTTTCCTTTGGCACAGGAGAAATCCTTTTGTGAAACCAATTGTGACTCATTATGTTTGATGTTTTTCTCTGAGGATTGAGAAAAGTCCTTGACTAGAACTAAAGAACTATTTCTGAAGGATATGATGAATGCCAGGTATAAGAGCAATTCCGCACCTTGTAGCCCAAGTTTGTTTTTTTTTTTCTCCTGTGCTTCCAGACAATTCTTTTGCCTTCTCTTAGACAATAACCAAGTGTTCTTAAATTCAGTCTCTCGTTGAAGGCCTGACAATTCAGATTGTTGTCAACAACTTGGTCTTTTGGTTCAGCAACTGCATTGACTGTAATTTATTAAAACAGGTAAAATTTGCAGTAATTTCTCATTAATTCTGTTAAATTTACCAAATCCTTAAAATAACTGTTATGTGTACAACATTGTTTTAGTAACTGTGGATGATATGAAGACAGACCAAGCAAAGGCTTTGCTTCCAAGGAGCTGATCACTCAGTTAAGGAGGTTAAACAAGCATCCAAATAAATATACTACAAAACTTAATAATAGAAATGCCCAAAATGTGGTATAAACAAAGTGTTAAAGGGGGTACAGAAGAGGGAAAATATGTCAGATTTGGGGAAATTGGGAAAGGCTTTGTGAAGGAAGGATCATCTGAGATGAGCCTCAAATGTTGGGGGGGGTGGGGGTAGTAGACAGAGATACCTTTCTCTAGCTTGCAAGTGACCAAAAACAAACAGATAAACAAAACACAGGAATGAGGAAGGAGCCAAGAGACCCTGCTAGATTCTAATCCTGAATTTTGTCATGAGTTCACTCTACGTCGTTCAGAACAAACAGATTACTCTCATATATCTTCTCTCTAAAACAAAGGTGTGGGGCTGATGATTCCACCATGCTTTCTAGGGTGCTGAAGTGGGAACAAATACAAAGCAGAAACAAGAGAACAGGTGTCTTGTCCCTTGTGTCGCTTAACCTGCTGAGGCCCTGGTGCCTTATCTAAAATAAATTGTAGGATCAGAAGACTTCAAGTCTCTTTATAACAAAGCTCTGAAATTGTTTGATTAAACACATATACAACACCAATTTCTATTATATTCTTACCAGAGGTAAAGAGATATTTCCTTTTTAAAAAAACTTGTATTCTATCAATGTGTAGCACTGATTTTTCTACATTGTAGGTGGTCAATAGCACACGCTGAGTCAGTGCTAATGTCAAGAAGTATATCCTACAAAGGGCATGTCACTAACTGGTACAGAGGTATTAAGAAGGTTAGACATGAGTCTTGGCAAGATGCTATGTATTCAGAGGGATGTAGATAAAAAGATAACTAGAGATGCTGGGTAAAATATAATACATCCTTTAGAAGAGGTAGAGAAAATATGAGTTATTAGATAATTCTGATTAACTCAGATATGATCCCTTATCTGCATAGAACTGACAGCCTCATGGGGGAGACGAAGCAATTGTATAGTCACTCAAGTATATATTTCAGGTTGTGGTAAATGCTGTGAAAACATATAATAAGTTGCTGTGAGCACACAAAAAACCCAGGGTATCTGAACTAGTCTTATGGGTTGGAGATATGTTTCTTGGGATGTGGTGTTTGAGCTGAGAACTAAAGGATGAAGAGAGTGAAACTGGGAGCAAGAAGTACTCTTTCAGGTCAAATGAGGTAGGTGGGAGAATATGCACAAAGGAATGAGCCAAGGATGAGTGGCTTACGTTGGAGATGGAGATGGGGCTGTAGCTTATAGAGAGAACTTGGAAATTTACTTTGAAATGGAAAGCCATTGAAGGATTTTGAGGAAGGAATACCATAATTTAACTTATGTTTTGAAAATACAGCGTTGGTTGTATGTGGAGAATACACTATGGGCTCAAGAATGGAAGCAGAAAAACCAGCTAGGAGGCTATCTCATGAGGACTCAGACTTGGGCATGGCAAGACTATAACAATTTTAATAAAGGGGAAATCTTTGGTTTGTGAATTGACATCACAGAGTAAGGTTTCACAGAAGAGGTGAGACTCAGACCAGATCATGAAAACCAGAAGAACTTTGTGTGGAAAGATGATGTTCCTCTTTAGGAAAGGAAGGTAAAGCCTGAGAGGCCATTATGAGGACACTGCATTTGGAGGGATACTGAGTGACTTTGTTTAACTGAAGCCCAGGGTTCTCTTATGGAAAGAAGACAAAGCATGGGGAGTTGGATGAGAGGCCTTCAGATTCCAATCTTAGAAAATCAGAGAATATTCCTAACAAGAGGCCGTTGTTGATTGAACACAAAAGTGCCTTGGAGAGGCAATTGTTGGTCTTTATTTTCTACTGAGTACCAAGAGAGTTGCTTGGGAATTCGACATCACAATAAAGATAATTTCTAGTATTTCATTTCCTTCATTCTTTCCACATACCCTGTCTCCCTGAGGTTATAACTTTGGGAAGTAAATCAAGATTTCAGCTGAGAGTTTGCAAAGCAGTTAGAAGCTCACTTTGAACCTCATTATTATTTTTTTGTGGCTAAGCTCCATGCCTAAGTCTCTTTAAGATGCAAGTCTTAGCTTTCCTCTTGGATGGATGAGATCAGCTTCCTTCCCTAAAGGTAAATATTTCCATTCAAATAGATTAATTGAATCAGACTATAGAATTGTTTGGGTCCTAAGGTTTGCATGAGAAATTCAACACATTTATCCTTCCTTGCCACGTGAAGATATTTCCTGTCCTCAGAGCAATTTATTTATCTTCTAAAATTTTGCTATCCTTGAGTTACAACAAAATATATTAATCCATAGGTATACCTAATAAGAAATACCCAGTACTCAAACTGTAAAAGGGCCCCCACTTTTCCTGCGTACATGCAATGGTTGTTTGTAAACCACCATAAAGATTTGTCCTCTATTCGCAAACTGGGTTTTCACATAGTTCTTTCTCTTCCAAAAACCAATGCTTCTCTTATTTCTAAAGTAGTGAAGAAGAAAAACCCAATAAGTAAATGTTTCAATAAATCCATTGGCTCTATTTCAAAACAGATCCAGAATAAGACCACTTCTCAACAACTCCCCAGTTATATCTGCAATGCAAATCACATGATCCCACAGATGGTTTATTACAATAGCCTCCTAACTGCTCTCGGTACTTCACCCTTGCTCCGTGTACTGGGTTGAATAATGTTCCTTCAAAATTCATATCCACCCAGAACCTCAGAACATGACCTTATCTGGAATACATTCATTGTAGATGTAATTAAGGGAAGGATTGAGATGAGACCATCCTGTATTATAGTGGGTCAGAAATTCAATGACAGGGTCCTTCTAAGAGACAAAGAAATAGAAGGCACAGAGACCCAGAGAGTGATGCCATGTGAAGATGGAGGCAGAGATCGGATGATGCATCCACGAGCCAAGGAATGCCGAGGACTGGCCGGCAATCACCAGAACTAGGAGAGAGGCATTGAACAGTTTCTCCCTCAGAGCCTCCAAAAGGACCTAGCCTTCCTCCCACCTTGATTTTAGACTTCTGGCCTCCAGAAATGTAAGAGGAGAAATTTCTGCTGTTTTAGGCCACCCAGTCGTTCTTGGCAATTTGTTAAGCATCGTTAGGGATCTAATACACTCCCTTGGAGTCTAACCTTATCTTCTTCTACCTCCCCCATCCTGCTCCCTCTGTTTCTGTCATCTGGCCCTCTTTGTTATTCCCCAAACAATCAAAACACACTCCTCACATGAGCCTTTCCCTGTACTTGTCCGTCTCCTGGGAATATTCTTCCCTCAGATACCCAACTGGCTTGCTCGGTCACTTCCTTAATGCTTTGCTCAAAGATTACCTTGTCCTTGAGATCTTCTCTGATCATTTTATTTAAAATTTCACACCTTTCTCCTCCCCTCCCTACCCCGACCCCCACTTCCTATCCTTCTCTGTTTTATTTTCTTTCTGAGCACCCACCACTCTGATACATATTTTGCTTCATTATTTGCCCATGGTGTGTCTCCTTCCTCTAGAAGGTAGGCTGTGTGATGAGACTTTTACTGTTCTGCCCACAATTTTAACCACAACACCTAGGATGGTGCGTGGACCAGAGCACCTGGGTGTGAATGAATGAATGCTTGCTTAAAGTAAGGAAGCTCATTTTACTTCAAATTTATTCTTCTAATGAATTCATCCACTTATCAAATATTTTTCAAATCTCTAAGCTCAACGCTTTGATGAATGTTGTGATGTATAAAACTTGGTCCATGTCTTCAGAAACTTCAAACATAAAGGGTAAATAATATCTACAGAAAGGATTGAGGAGAATAGAAAAGCTCTGAAATAAGAGTACCATGGTTCATGTACAGTGTCTGCCATTATTTCTGGGATTTAAACTATTTTAATGTATTTTAATAAATTAATGTATTTTTATTTGCTGTGTTTTGAAAATTCACAAGACAGACCAGTAAGTGACAGGCCCTTTCCAGTGCTCCTAGAAAGTGCCCTAGAGTCCAGAAATGGATTCAGATTAAGATGTCCAGGGAAGGCTTCCTAGAGGAGATGGTATATGAGCAAAGCTTTAAAGAGTGTGCATGATTTTGATGGGTGGAGATTATCAGAACAGGCTCAAAGAATGGCAGATAATACCACTGATCTAGCAAGTATAGTGTGTCAAGCCTCAGTGAAAGAGAAGCCCAAAAAGGTAGGTGGTAGTTAGACTGAAATATCCTGCTTATGGTACAGCTTTCAGCTGATTCCTCCAGGTCTCTTTGAGGCAAAGAGAAACAGGAATAGGAAGAATCTCTATCAGCCACACATAGTTTTTAAACTTTATGACTTGAGCTTTTTTCCTTAAACTTAATTCCCTCTGCATCATTTTTTTTCTGCTCCCTGGGGCACATCCATTTTAAGTATAGAGCACCACAGTCCATCTAGGACTCCAGCAAGGGTCTGCTCTTAGTAACAACTCACATGTTGGTTGCAAGAGAGGTATTAATTTAGCATGATTTTCCTTCTTGGTTTGAGTAAGGGGAAAATTATCGAGAACAGGAAACCTTCCAGGTCCTTATCCCCTGGTTCTCAGTGGTGTTTGTCATCTGTAATCAGGCCACCCTTCTTAGCTGGCCCTAACGTCTGAAACTGCACTTTCTCACTTGTGTCTTCTTTTTTTGGTCAACCATTCCCTGCTTTGCACATACTAGGTTCTCAGGAAACAGTAGTTAATTTTACTTTTATTCAACTCTGCTAGTTTACTGATTGCTTTTTCTTCCTCTTACCACTTCCTAGAAGTCAGTTCTTCACCCTGTGTTCATCATCTTTCCGTTCTCTCATCACATCACAGAGCCTAGCACATCATTGGCACCCAACTGAACTCATTCTCAGAGAATCAATACTATTTTGCTGCTCCAACTCTCAGTAAATTTCAAATCTCTATCTCTGGCCATAGTTTTTCATTCTGTCCTTTATCTTCTGCAATATAATATTATAAAAGAAACTCGCATGTAAAGGCAGGAGGTAGGAATGCAAGTCTTGGTTATGCTTCCTGCTGAGTGTGTGTATTTAGAACAGACATCTTACATTTCTGGTTCTCACTATTCTCATCTGTAAAATGGGGTTAATAATAATCATATCCCTGTCACATGGGCTTTGGATAATGAGCTGAGATGGTTGGAATACTTTCAGAGCAGTTTTACCTTTCCAATAACTGACCTTATTATAGTGAAGGAGCATCTCCCTTTGGATATTTGCCATCATGCACCACACTGAATCCCTCTACAAATCCTATTTCTTCTTGTTTTTTTTTTCTTTTTCTACTACTGACACTACCACTCTCTTAGATTTAAACATGGTTGCTATTTTCAACTGTCCCTTCCTCTGTGTTTTCTTTATTTCGTTGCTTTTTTGGCCTATTGATTCTTTTTTCAAAATGCATTTCAAATTTGTCTACTCCAGGGTGGGGATTTGGCTTAACCTCCTACTTTCGTCTATGTTTGATGTCTATTGTCTGTAACATCTCACTACCTCAATCTACCTCAAACACCACCACCAGATTTATTTTCCAAAAGGACTGCATGCATCACATTGCTTTCCAAACAGAAAACCTCAGGTTATTCTCATTGCACTTCTTTTATTCCAGCTCATTCACTTGCATTTCAATTCTTTCAGTTAACTAATATTTTTAAATGGCAATTCAACTGCCTAGGCAGTGTGCAAGATGGGAGATGTTAATGATGAGTAAGAAAATAGCCACAACTTTAGGAAGACTCTTAAAGTCTTGTTAGACAAAAGGCTTTAAAATTCATTTTTCCTGCTCTCCAATTTTAATTTTGTTTCTTCTCTAGCACAATGCCCACTTCCAACCCCACTCCCAGCACACTAGATTCGTCAGTCCTTCTGTGAATAGTACATTATATTCAATATGACTTCAAGATATTTTTCATGCTGTTCTCCAGCTCAGACTATCCTTCATTTGTTAAGCAAACGTGTATTGACTACCCTTGTGTGAGATAATGTCCTTTCTACATATCCTTTGGGTCAAGTTTGTCCCAACTGAGCTTACATCTGATATTCTAAAGCCTTCGTCATCTGTATCTTATATTGGGGATCCTGGACACTGAATTATTCTCTGCCTTATGGTTTTGGTTACTTGTTATGTGTCTTTGTCTACACAATGACATTATAAAACTCAAAAAGTCTAGAATCATTGCTAACTTCTTGTTCTCCTTCTCCTTCCCCTCTGCTTATATCCACTCTTACCACACAACGAGGTGCCTGCAGGAAATATTATTTTTAATAAAATGAAGTGTTGAAGGAAGAGATACTGGCCCCACACCCCACTGCTCCCTGAGATAAGACAACTTACTAATGTTAGTTCCATCAGAAACTAGTATTGGGTACACACAAAAAAAGCTTTCATATTCAAATACCTTTGGGAACCAATGAGTTCAATAGAGTTAAACCAGTTTATTTTCAGCTGGACTCCTCAGGCCCTTTAATACGCTAATAAACGTTATGATTCTTATTTGAAATAAACATTATGATTCTTATTTGACTACAAAACACTAACGTTTATAGAATTAGTGTTCAGTGATCACACCTCCAGAGTTGCCGGTTTTAGAACCCCAATAAACCTGAGAATTCCTGGAGTTCAGCTCTGGATTTGTAACAGCTGTGTGGAGAAACATCTGGCTTTATTCCATCTCAGCACTTTATCATCTTCATGGTAGACTCTCCAGGGATTACCAAAAGTGGCAAATAATAGTAACAAATATAAAGCAAAGCAAGGTAACCATGGGACATTAGAAAAGGAGGCTTTATTGAAGAGTACAAGGGCGTGTGATGACCCTCTTCCCTTTAGCCTGTAGAAGTTGCTTAGCAGGTTGGACAGAAGCAGGCAAGCCCAAGCAAACAGCACCAGACTGGGAGTTAAGAGACCTGGGTTCCATTATCAGCTTTGCCCTGAATTCAATGGCCATATGGTTTGAGTCTGTAATTTCACATCCCCAGACCATCATTTTTTCATTTGTGAAATGAAGAGGTTAGATTAAGTAAGTGCCAAAATACCTTCCAGGTCCAAGTTTCTATTTTTATAATGCAGATTCTTTATATTTTATGTTGCATACAAGTCCATGAACTATGCCTAAAGACAAGTGCATAAAATATTAGAAATCCATGACAAGGTATGTGCGGGCAACTGGCTTATGTTTCACATCCCCTCCAGGAGTTTGTGTGCTTGTTCCCTACAGATAATAAATTCAGCTTGTTAGTTTTGAAATGTCTTTTCAGTTACACATTCTGCGTCGAAGAAGCAATGACTGCCTAGGGAATTTTTAATGTGAAGCGCACGGGGCTAAATCATCACTAATACATTGTAATGCGACTTTCCTAATGGCTTCTTTAGAAGGTCATTGCTGGTTCATTTTTGGCTCTTCCTTTAATTGTGCCAAATGGCAAGAATGTAGGCATTTGGCCACAGCTGCCAAGGAATATTTGAAGACTATTCAATTCACTTATTTATGAATAAATACAAATTTGAACCCTAGTCACAACCAGTGGCAGGTGGAAAAAACCTTAGTGGATTACAATGGCTTTTCCCACCCTGGAAACAGATTTTCTTTTCTTTTATCCTGTGATTTTGACGTATTGACTCAGAGAATGAAATACTGAACTCCTTTCTCTATTTCCTGTCTGAAATGTTTGCTTTAATACTCCCCAAGCAGGTTTCTGCTTGGGTAAATATCTTGGAAAGGTAAATAACTTTACACACAACCAGGGTTTACATAGTGGCACACCCTGATGTGTGAGGGGCAGTATTGATTTTTCAGGAGTTGCCCAGCTGTTCTAACACGATTAGAGGTCATTGTATAGTTCTCTGGTAAGATAATGGCTGTGAGGGCATTTCATTGCTATGGTTATTCAGCAATCTGTATTTTTGGGAGAATAGCCTGTGGAAGTGACTGATTAATGTCCCTTTTAAAAATGAGATACTATTAAAAATAATATGGGTAGGGAATGTTTGTATCAAGGTGTTCACAAACACAGTTAGGCAATCACTTTTACTTTTGTATTTTAGATGTTGACCCTGAATACAATGAAGTCAATGCATGTTGTTTATCTTCAAATGATAACTTAGTTGATGTACACTTATTTTATTCCATCCGGTCTGTCCTCAACCAGCTGAAATTGGACCTCAGTTCTTTTACTGGTTGCCCACAATTTACCCAAGAACACACAAGACAACCACAAATACCCCTCTGTGACATGGAAAGCTGATATTATCCTAAGACTGAATTTTACCAATTTCATAGATTTAATGAGATCAGCCTTATAACCAATAAGGTAATTAGATTGTAAAGGAATATTTTGCTCCATGAAAGTAACCTAGAATCCTCCCAAGGAATACCCATGTTGGGGGAAGATTAAATGACCATCAGGGACATACTGATAAAGAAGATATGGTTCCTCTTTCCAAGAGTCTCAGTTTAATAGAAACTTGAAGAAGAAAGTGAAGGAAACCAGTCATCGCAGTCCTGTCTGGCAGGGCCTATCTCAGAGGAGGGACAAGGAAGGTGGAGAGAACTCAAGGGTGAGCTCTTTGAGAGGTAAAACTCGAGCTCACACTTGAGGGATGAGTAGCAATTCATCAGCTGGTTAAAGAGGAAATACTTGCAGAAAGAATAGCAAATCCAAAGAAAAGATACAATTAGAGAATGGGAAGTGTTTGGGGAATGCAAAACTGTTCCTAGGGAAAAAGCATAGAGTTGTTTGTTTAAAAAAGTGGAGAAATGAGACTGGAATGAGAAGCAATGCTGCATGGTAAAGAACCTTGAATGGAAAATGACTTTTAATATTTTTTTTTTCCTGAAGGCAGTAAAGAGCCATTGAGAACTTTTAAAATTTTCTCTCCTACACTTACATAGAATTTTCATTTTTGCTAAAAGTGATCATATGTAGGCTTTCCATATTTAGTTTTACCTTTCCCTGTTGTCTACTTTAATCTTATCACCCAACTAACCCCTTGAGGTACCCCAAATTAACAACCTAATCTAACCTTCATGTTTTTCTCAGGGTTCGTGTAATCACGTACTAATATGTAAATACACACTGATATACAAGTACAGGGTTGTCACTGTTCTGTAAAATTTTGCTCATATTATACATACTTTGAATCTTGCTTTTCTCACATAATGTCTCTGAAATTCCTCTAAATCAACTTGTTTTTTGGGTTTTTATAAAAGGTGAATATACTGTATTTTCCATATTTCATTTAACAATTCATCTATTCATCTATTGAAATGGTTTTTCTTTGTTTCATGAATATATATATATATATATATATATATATATATATATATGTTACAGATATATAACATCCTTACAAACTGGTGTTTTCATTTCTAGGATAAAGAATTAATTTAAATAAATTGCCAGCTTACTTTCCCAAAGAGGTGTAAAAAGTCACATTTCTGCCAGTAGCATATGAGAGAACCCTTATTCACAACCTCTCCAGCATGTGTTGCTATAGTTCTTTCTTGTTTGGACAGTCCATTATGTATAACACACTATCTCATTATTACATTGGAGCATCTTTTTAAATGTTTTTCACCACTTGAATTTGCTCTTCTGGGAATAGCCTCTTTATATTCTTGGCACAATTTTGTTGTAATTTTTTTCTTGTCAATTTTGAGAGCTCTTTTTCTGTCCTCTGCAATAGAAATAGTTTTTCAAAATCTACTGTTTGTCTATTGACTTTGTTAATAGTGTATTTTGCAGTACAAAAGATTTAACTTTCATATGGTGTTTTTTATTGTATAGCATTGGGGTTTCTGCTTGTGGTTAAGAAATACTTCTCTTAAATTGCAAATATGATTGCTTAGATTTTCTTGCAGGATTTTGTGGTTTGTATATATTACAATTAAGTCTCTAATCTATGTGGTATTTACTTTTTTTTAACATAATGTAAGTCAGGGATCCAATTTCATTTCCTTCTATTTGAATAGGCCGCTTGGCCAGCACCTTTTGTTAAATAAGCTCCCTTTATCCCCACTACACTAAAATACAACCTTTATCATAAATTAAGTGCTTCTCTATTCTGTGATCTATTTCTGGATTCTCAATTCTGTTCCACTGAACTGTTTTTTTATTGCAATACCGATGCCATGTTGTTTTACTAGTAGCCTTAGAGTATTTTCTGTCTGGTAAGGTTTATACTTCCCTTAACACTCTTTTTCAAAATTCTCTTGGCTCTTCTCCTACACTAATTATTCCATATAAGCTTTAACATCATTGATCCAATTAAAAAAATCTTATTGGAGTTCTAATTAGAATTGCATTAAGTTTATATATTAATTTTGGGAGCAAAGATATTAGAATTTTCCTCATTTAGGTTCTTCCCTTTCTTTTTAAATTGATGGAACCTAAGCAGTGGCTAGACATGAGCAAATGTGTATTTTGAAGTTTCAGCATCAGAATGGAAGACGGATTAAACTGAACTAAGACTGGATAAGGAAAGATCATCATTTGCCTACTGACAGAATCCAGAGATTCTGGAGTCCACGCTAAGGTGGTAACAATCAGAATGTGAAAAAAGTACTGAAAAGAGGGTTATTTCCAACATTATTAGTAATGGAATGAATTTGGAAGTTGAAGGAGACATGGGAGTATCTAATATTCTCAGGATCTTGGCTAGATCATGATTGGATTCATGTATTTGTCATTCATAAAGAGAAGTCAGAGAGAGGTAAAAGTTTCTAGGAGTAGAGAGATAATGAGCTCAATATTGGACATGTTTTATTTTGAAATGCCCAATAATAAATAGATTAGAATTTTAAAGGAGATGTCATCACTTCTTGGCATTTTGACTAAGATCAAGTGTAAAGGAGATGTCAGAGTGGTAGAGCTAATAGTTGAGCATTTTATGTGGGTATGTGACTGAGATTGCCCAAAAAAGACCTTGTAAAGTGGGAAGTAAATTTCATCAAAGGAACTCTTTCACTCTCCTTAAAATATCACATTTGATTTCATTCTTGGAAAAGCAACAAAGGTTATTTTTACTTGTAAAGAAGCCAGGCTGAAATGACCACAATATGATAAGCCCAAGTCAACAGTAGTCCCCAAAACCTTAAAGAATATCCAGATCCCTATCTGAGACTCTATAATAAAGTTTCACTCAATAAGTTTATTCTTCAAAAACTTAAATCCTTCAGGGTGCTCCCATGCCAGCTAAGCCCAAAATCCAGAGGCAGTAGCCTCTTCAAGAACATCAACTAGAAGTTTCCCCTTTGTTCTTAAAGTTGCACCCCTTTTCAACATGAACAGGTTAGGGTGGTCACTGCCTAGACATCTCTGAAGATCGGGAAAGTGATTAAACTAGAGGAAGGGGTAGCAACAGACAAGATGGAATTTAACAAAGGATTATGAATACTGAATCATTATATAATTTTCTTTTTCTTAGTTGCTAGGGTATTAGAATAGCTAGAAGGAAAGAACTGAAATGGTGGCACTGTAACATAGCATCCTTTGAAGTTTGTTCTATAGCTACTTGTTAAATTGTAATTTGAAAGCTATGCCTTTTTGTATATATGTTATATTTCACAATAAGGAAATAACTAATACTATAACTCATAACAACTTTGGAAATTTCCTATATATCTACTTGTTAAATGGTACTTTGAAAGATATTACCTTTTTATATATATGTAATATTTCATAATAAGGAAATAACTGAAATTGTGGAATTGTAACCTATAATGTTTTTTGAAATTTGCTCTCTAACCACTTGTTAAGTTGCACTTGGAAAGTTATCACTTCTAAGTATATAAGTTATATTCTATAAAAAAAATGATTTTAAAAAAAAAGCCAAGCTGAGGAGAAATCTGCTCAGTTTTTTTTTTTCAAAATAGAAGGAAAGACAAACACAAACATTCTTGCATACTGTGATCTGAAGACTGATGGCAAGAATAAATACTTGCTTTATTTATGGTGTTGGGGAAGCCTAGTCTCTAATGTAGGCATTTAAGAGAAAAGAAAATCTGTTTTATTGATGGCATAAAGACCTATGCAAAACCACTCAAACACAATGGCTTATTTAAAAGATCCTTTGCAATTTCTTCATGTTGTTTTCACTTTTTGATGAGCTGCCATGTTTGTTTCTAATGATGACTTTCTCTTGGGAATGTGTCTTTTCACCGCCAGCGATAATATTATCAGTATAGTCAAATAGAGGTCCTGGATTGGGACTGCTTTGCTAAATGACATTTGGCAATGGGCTGATGAGGCTTAGCCAATTGCCATGCCAGATATTCAGTAGCATAATGTATCGTGGGTTAGATGCCAATGGTTCTTGGACCATTTCCTCTCTGCGCTTACGCGCTGTAGACCCAGTGGGTGGCTGACAAAGTGGCATACTTTATTAATCTGTGAATAACAGCATGTGCAAATGAAGACTGAGAATTAGAGCTCTATTTCCTTTGCAAGAGAAAAGAGAATGTTTTGGTGGCTCATCCTTAATTCTGTATTGGACTCTAGGCTTATCCATATTGATTGTTCCCACATTTCCATACAGCAATTTGAATCAAAATGGGAGATTTCATTTTAATAGCTGTACTCATGCTAACTTCAAATACACATCCAAGGTGAGGATGAGAGATGTTTTGCATTGAACTGATTACACTGAATTAAGGCAGTTAAAAACCTTACCCCAAACCGAGCCTCCTTTATTAATGATTGCAAAATAATACTTAAGATACTTTATTTAAACTCAGTCCATTACATATTTGATTCCTTGAGACTTGCTTCTTATTCATTCATGTATTTAACATGTTTTTATTTAGGATGGACTATGTACAATCATGAGGCTAGGTGTTGACCACCCTATTTGCTTTATTACAGTTCCTCCTTACTGCTTTCATTTGTTTCCTCCTTTCTTTATATAACTTTTCCTTTCTGGAAAAATAAAACCATTTTTCTTCAGAACTTAATTCAATGTTCTTTTCATGCATTTTGTACTTGCTTAATTTATTTGCTTGCGATTTCTAATCCAATGTATTTTCAGAATTTACAAAAAAAAAACAAAAAAAAAAAAACCTCACATAGACCAATTGTCGTGCTTAAATTTCCTTCTTCACCAATCATTTTATGGTTCATTTGGCAAAGGCCATCTCATATTGTATATATTTCTGTCCTGAATTTAACTGAGTGGATGTTGTCTTTAAAATTTCATTTTCTAAAACACTAAGGAAATTGAATGTTTTTACTAGTCAAGTAAACAGTTACAGGGATCAATATTTTCCTGTTAGTAAGGCCATGAATCAATAGAGCATTGTCCATCCTCTTCAAGGATGCTCCTGGATGTACCTTCTTAATCAAAGCTCAGCCTCCTTGGTGTGTTAGATTGGTGGAGGGGCTGAAGGGCAGAGGAGGTGACTGACATGACTTTGGCCTGATGCTCCCACAAGGAAACAGCCCCTGGAGGCTCTCACAAAGGAAAGGGAAGGGGGCATTGCCGTGTGGTGAGGTCCAGTTCCGTTCTATACAAGTGTGGCCTACGATGACGGCCTTGCTCCTATAGGTGACTGTTATTTTATGCATTCATTTCCATTGAGGCTACTCAGGTCAATTTAATCTTATCTTCTGAGCACTTACCTTTGCCATGCACTCCTCTAGATGTTGAAAATACACATGATCCCTATCTGAGTCTATAAAAGTTTCATTCACTAAGTTTATTTTTCAGAAACTTAAATCTTTCAGTAAGCCCCTATGCCAGCCAAGTCCCCAAACCCAGAGACAATAGCCTCTTCAAGAACATCAATTAGATGTGTCCCTTTTGTGCATAAAGTTGACACCCCTTTTCAACATGAAGGGGTTAGGGTGGTCACTGCCTAGACATCCTTGAAGATCAGGAAAGTGATTAAACTAGAGGAAGGGGTCGCAACAGACACGATGGAATTTAACAAAGGATTATGAATTCTGAATCTACATATAATTTTCTGTTTCTTATTTTCTAGGGCATTAGAATAGTTAGAAGGAAAGAATTGAAATGGTGGAACTGTAATACATAGCATCCTTTGAAATTTGTTCTATAGCTACCTGTTAAATTTTAATTTGAAAGCTATATCTTTTTGTAAATATGTTAAATTTCACAATTAGGAAATAACTGAAACTATGGTACTATAACTCATAATAACTTTGGAAATTTTCCTGTATATCTACTTGTTAAATCATACTTTGAAAATTATTACCTTTTTGTATATATATTATGTTTCATAATAAGGAAATAACTGAAACTGTGAAATGGTAACCTATAATATTCTTTGAAATTTGCTCTCTGTTTGTTAAATTGCACTTGGAAAGATATCCCTTTTAGGTATACATGTTATATTCTACAATAAAAAATATGATTTATAAAAAAGAAAATACACATGAATAAGAAAGATGCTCTGCCCTGAGAATACATACTCTAGCAGAGAACCCTGATACATAAAGCAACATCCATGCTTCTTCTTTACATGGAAACATCTTTCCCTGCAGCCAGACATTGTCTATTAATTTAACTTTTTTTAATTTTATATATGTATATTTTTATTGAGATTGTTCACATACCATACAACTATCCAAAGATCCAAAGTGTACAATCAATTGCCCACGGCACCACCATACAGCTGTGCATCCATGAACACAATTTTTTTCAATTTTTAGAATATTTTCACTACTCCAGAAAAGAAATAAAGACAAAAAAAGGAAACTCAGATCCTCCAATACCCCTAACAACGCCCCCCTCCATTACTGATCATAGTTTTGGTATAGTTACTGTTGATGAAAGAATGTTAAAATACTACTAACTATAGTATATAGTTTGCAATAGGTATAATTTTTCCCCCTATATGCCTCTCTATTATTAACTTCTAGTTATAGAGTCATATATTTGTTCTAGTTTGTGAGAGAGATTTCTAATATTTGTATAGTTAATCACGGATTGTTCACCACAAGATTCACTATTTTATACATTCCCATCTTTTACCTACACCTTTCCTTTTGGTAACATGCATGACTCTGAGCTTCCCCTTTCCACCACATTCACACACCATTCAGCACTGTTAGTTATTCTCGCAACATGCTACTGTCACCTCTGTCCATTTCCAAACATTTAAGTTCACCCTACTTGAACATTCTGCTCATAATAAGCAACCGCTCCCCATTCTTTGGCCTCATTCTATATCCTGGTAACATATTTCATGTCTATGAGTTTACATATTATAATTAGTTCTTATCAGTGAGACCCTGCAATATTTGCCTTTATGTGTCTGTCTTTTTTCACTCAATATAGTGCCCTCAAGTTTTCTTCATCAACCCATTTCTTTTGAGATGGTTTTGTTCACATACCATACATTCCGTCCTAAGTAAACAATCGTTGGTTGCCTGTAGAGTCACGTATTTATGTATTCGCATCATCTCCACTCTCTGTATAAGGACATCTCCATTTCTTCCATAAAAATGGAGGAAGAATCAAAGAAGGCAGAGAAGCAAAACAAAAAAGAGAGAAAAAACAAACAAACAAACAAACAAAACTTGATAGCTAGAAAGCGACACAAGGAAAGACAGCATTAACCTAAAGGAGAATAAAGAGTCAGACAACATCACCAATGCCAAGAGTCCCATACCCTTCCCCTATTCCCCACCCCCCATATGCATTTAGCTTTGGTATGTTGCCTTTGTTATATTAAAGGAAGCATAATACAATGTTTCTGTTAATTATAGTCTCTAGTTTGCATTAATTGTATTTCTCCCCCAATTCCACCCTATTCTGAACACCTTGCAATGTTGACATTCATTTGTTCTACCTCATGTAAAAACATTTGTACCTTTTATTACAATTGTTGAGCACCCTAGGTTTCCCTGAGTTATACAGTCCCAATCTTTATCATTCATCTTTTGTTCTGGTGTCCCACATGGTCCCAACCTTCCTCTTTCAGCCATACTCACAGTCATCTTTGTTCAATGTACTTACATTGCTGTGCTACTATCTCCCCAAATTGTTTTCCAAATGTCTCACTCCTGTCTTTTCCTTTCTGTCTGCAGTGCTTCCTTTAGTGCTTCCTGTAGAGCAGGTATCTTGTTCACAAACTCTGTCATTGTCTGTTTGTCAGAGAATATTTTAAACTCTCCCTCATATTTGAAGGACAGTTTTGCTGGATATAGGATATAGGATTCTTGGTTGGTGGTTTTTCTCTTTCAGTATCCTAAATATATCACCCCACTTCCTTCTTGCCTCCATGGTTTCTATTGAGAAACCCACATATAGTCTTATCAAGCTTCCTTTGTATGCGATAGATCACTTTTCTCTTGCTGCTTTCAGGATTCTCTCTTTATCTTTGACTTTGCTAATCTGGTTATTAAGTGTCTTGGCATAGGCCTATTCAGATCTGTTCTGTTTGGAGTACGCTGTGCTTCTTGGATCTGTAATTTTATGTCTTTCATAAGAGATGGGAAATTTTCATTGATTATTTCCTCTATTATTGCTTCTGCCCCTTTTCCCTTCTCTTCTCCTTCTGGGGCACCAGTGACATGTACATTCTTGCTTTTGGTTTTGTCCCTAAGTTCCTGGATACATTGCTCATATTTTTCCATCCTTTTCTCTCTGTTCTTTTGTGTGCTGTTCTCCAGTTCCTGAGAGTTTTCTTCTGCCTCTTGAGATCTGCTATTGTATGTTTCCATTGTGTCTTTCATCTCTTTTGTTATGCCTTTCATTTCCATAGATTCTGGCAGTTGGTTTTTTGAACTTTCAGTTTCTACCTTACGTACGTTCAGTGTTTTCATTATATGGTTCAGCTGTTTCACCATATCTTCCCTAAACTTTTTGAATTTACTTATTAGTTGTTTCAATTCCTGTATCTCAGTTGAAGTGTAAGTTTATTCCTTTGACTGGGCCATAACTTCATTTTTCTTAGTGTAGGTTGTAGTTGTCTATTGTCTAGACATGGTTTCCTTGGTTACCCCAATCAGGTTTTCCCAGACCAGAATGGTCTCAGGTCCCAGAAGGAAGAAATACTCAGTATCTGGTTTCCCTGATGGTATGTCTTAGAAAATTGGTACACCCCGTGATGCCTCAGGTCACTGTGCTTTTCTGCCCAGCAGGTGGTGCCTATCAGCCTGTAACTCCAGACTGGTATAAGGAGGTGTGGCCTTTGGCTGTTTTCCACCAGACTCGGGGCTCTGGTTCTGAATGGAAGGCAGGTAGTAGAGCTGGGCCCCATCCCTTTGCTCTTAGAGAAGATAGACCCCCTAGGGGAGATCATTAGCATTTCAAGGTCTCTCTCTGCCTGTGCTATGTCCACCCTTGTCTGGGTCAAAGTGCTGGGAACTGAAAATGGCTAAGGCTTTCTCCACTGAGCCGAAAAAGGGACAGAAAATCCCTTTCAGGTCTAGTCCATGGCGATCCTCCAGCTCTCCAAGGTCAGTCATCACCCAAAGCCTCTGTCTGCTTGTTGAGGATTCATAGCTTCTATCAAGCAGTCCACATTCATTAACAAAAACCCCAGTTAGAGCTCAGCTCAGCTGTAGTCACTTGCTCAGAGAGAGCTGCTCTCTAGCACTAATGAGGCTTTGCAGCTCAGGCTGTGGGGGGAGGGGTCTCCCGATTTGGAGCCACAATTTTAACTTACAGATTTTATGCTGTGATCTCGGACATTCCTCCCAATTCAGGTTGGTGTATGATGCATGGATGGTCATATTTGTCCCTCCACAGTTATTCTGGATTATTTACTAGTTGTTTCTGTTTTTTTTTTTTTTTTTCAGTTGTTCCAGGGGGATTAACTAGCTTCCACTCCTCTCTATGCTGCCATCTTAGATCCTCCTCTAATTTAACTTTTAGATAGTGGGAAAATAAACGTTCTATTTTTTCTAACATATCCTTGTGTTCAAACAGTAACCAGAGGTGTCTTTAAAAAGCTGGCTGTACCTGAATGAATAGCTAAAATGCATACTTGGTATGCCTGCTAATTTGCACTCTAGACTAACACTCCATACCTTGCCCCCTACCCCCAAAATAAAATAACGTGGGTATTACCAAAAAAAAAAAAATCATATATTACTGTCCAGAAACAGTTATAATCCTGGAAGGATGATATTCATGCTGGGAAAAACATTCCTAAAAATGGTTAATGTATTAATAAGTAACAGCTCTTGAGCATCTATTCTGTGTGCCAAGCACTGAGCTAAGGACTTTATATATATTATCTCTTTCATCCTCCCAATAACCTAACAAGGGAGGTACTATTATTATTTCCATTTTACAGTAAGAAAATCGACGCCCAGGCAAATGAAGTAACTGACTAAGGTTTCGTGAGTTTTAAGGAATGGAACTAGAATTTGCATATAGGGAGCCTGACGGATTTCAAAACTAGTTTTCTTAACTGCTGTTAAGAGAACTTAACTATTATAATGGATTCATCCTTATTAAAATCCCATCAGCAATAACATGTTCTAGCAATCACTGACTGTTCATTGTATTCCAGAGAGAAGGATAAGTCTTTCATAACCTCATTTCATTTAATTCTTTTTAAAACCTGGAGATGGCAGGACTACTCATTTCTATTTTCATTTCTATTTTATAATGAAGAAGCATTGTTCAATAATTGCTTAAGGCCATAAAAAAAGCATCCTCTTTGTCTATCATTTTCTATCTCCTTATCCTGCTTTATTTTTCTTCATAGAATTTACCTCCATTTGAAATATTTTATATTTGTTTATAATATTGTCAGTCTCCTCACATTTGATCAGATGCCCCCTGTGTTTTGTTCACTGCCATGTCACCAGAGCCTAGCACTGTGCCTTGGAAATGCTGGGCATGTAATAAATATCTGTTCGATGGTTGAATGAATAAACACAGAAGGGGCCTGTGTGCTTTCACGGATTTCCAGTCAGCTGCTCCTGCATACTGGGAGGAACTTGACTTCCAGGACTTTGCTGAGCTCTTCTGAGAGCCTGACCTTGGAGCGGGTGGTTCAGCTTATCACCCAGGCACGACTTGGGAGTGCATGTGCCATTGCATAGCCCCTACATAGAGGGGGCACTGAGCACAGTGTCAAAATAAAGCCGCTCAGAAAATGTATAAAGTCTAGAAACAATGTTTGGCAAATCCTCAAGTTTCCATTAGCTAAATGATACAACATAGCAGTTGCACTTCATAACTTTTTCTTGAATCTGGAATTGATGCCAAAGTAACATCACTCCCTCAAGTTACTCTTCCAGAGAGCAGAATTCTTCACCTAATTTTTGTTCTCTTGGTATTATGTTGCCAACAAAAGTATTCAGGATTTGTCTCCAAAAACCTGGTGCCCCAGACAGCAATGTGTTCCTTACAACCTCCAGAAACTCTTCCCATTTCCTTCAATTGTCAATTTTGTACCCTGGCCTTCAGGATGCCACTAATGCTTTGTGTACCACACAGAGTCTGACCCCAGAATAAATATTTGTTGGCATGAAATGAATCTGACATACAATGTCTTCAGCAAACTAGCTCTTGTCTATTTCTTCATCTTCATTTCCCAGCATCCCCCTAATTCAATTTCCTATAATTTCCCCCATGTCAACCACACTGCCTCTACTCACAGGTTTTGCTCCTACATGGTCTCCTCTTCGTGGATTGCTTGTTCCTCTCTTTGTAACCTACTCAATTACTAATCTTTCCCAAAGACTGATGCCCCACCACCGCCCCATTGTGTGTGACCTGCTCCAGTAGAATCATTCAATATCAGATGCTTATTGAGCATCTGCTATGTGCCTTGTAGTGAGCCAGACCCTGAGGAGTATAGTGAGGCTACATGTGGACCATGAGAAACCCCTATGACTCTTTTGCATCTCCACAAATGATTTACCATGGGAAAAATGCTGGAGTTAGGATTTGAAAGCAGAGACTTTAACCGATATTTGCACATCAATGTTCATGGAAGCATTATTCACAATTGCCAAAAGGTGGAAACTACCCAAGTGTCCATCAACCAGCGAATGGATAAGTAAAATGTGGTATATACATACAGTGGAATATTATTCTACTGTTAAGAGGAATGTAGTTCTGATATATGCGATGAGGAGGATGAAACTTTAAGACACCATGTTGAGTGAAATATGCCAGACACAAAAGGCCAAATATAGTGTGATTTCACTGATATGAAATAATTAGAATAAGCAAACTCATATAGTCCAAATCTAGAATATGGATTACCGAGGTTTGGGTTGTGGGAAGGGAATGGGGAGTTAATGCCTAAATTGTACCGAGTTTCTATTTGGGTTGAGTGTATTCCACCCCAAAGACCAAGTGAACTGACCCTGCTCGGAGGCATCCAGTCATCCCAAGACCAAGTGCCCCCACCCCACCCCCAAGTCGGACAGAGAGCAGGGGCCGTCTGGGTCAGGCCCGATTATCTGATTATCTCTGGGCTCTGTTTCTCGTAGGCAACAGGGGTCAGTAAAGCGCAACTTGCTTGTCTCTATTGCTTGGTTTCCTGAAACCTCCGTCTCTTGTGGTTGAGTGAATCATAGTAAGAATGACTCAAAGAAAGGAGTTGGGCAGATTGCACAATCAGCAGAAAACAAGACAGTTAAGGGCCTTACGCTCCGGGAGGATCAATCCTAAGACCTTGCCCTGATACCGGGTGCCTGGTTCTACATGTGCCACTTCAGCATTGTCTGTAAATGTCAGATGATGTGCCTCTCTCTTGAACCATGGACACCTTTGGAGTCTTATTTATCCTTGTGTCCACAGTGTCCAGTCACAACATGAATGTTTGGAGAATGAATGAATATGATCACAATATTGTAAAATATCCTTTGTTCACATTTAAATGGTTATGTATTGGGAAAAGTGGGAGAAATTCTAAATAAATTTCAGAGGGTGAATTAAATGTTATAGCACTGAAGAGTTTGAACTTTGTCCTAATCAAGTGAAGGAGTCAAGAATGGAAAATGGTAAGCAGTGAAAAAGGAGAAGAGAAAGCATGTTCTAAACATAGAACCTGTAATACACAAGGATCAATTGGATATGGAAATGAGGACAGATGGTGAATGAAAAAAAATGTTCCAGTAGAAATGCATTGAAATGAAAACTGAGTCCTGTAGGGTTGAAAGGAGGACAGTTTTCTGTGGCCAGCATTCCTGCATATTCTGATTCTGCTACAGCTACATTTAAATTCAATGGAAAGTTTTCAAAATGAAACACTGGAAGGATTTACTGAGCACCATGAAGATAATTCACCATTTGTTTTAAATAATTAGAGAAAAGAAATGCAAATGCAGTTTATTTATCAAGATATATATTATCCACACTCTTGGCAACTGTTCTTTAGGGTGACTCTATTTAACACTGAGTATTAATTTTAGTTTGTTTGTATTTGTCTTAATTTTCCCTTTTATCTCCTTAAACAGAGATTCAAATTGCAAACTGTAGTTCCTTATCTCCTTCATGATATAATCACAAACAAGTACTGCACATATTTAAGAACTGATTATTTGGTTTTTAAATATTTCTCTGGACATAATAGAGTGGCATTCTCTCTCTTTCTCTAGCATTCTCTCTCTCCCTCTCTTTTCCTTTCTTTTACTCTCAGTCTGCTCGAACCCTCATTCTCGTAAAAATATAAAATAGCAAGATTGTGTCAGACAGGAAAAACTGTTTAAAAGTCAACTTACCACAGAACTCAATGTACCAGTAAGAAATTCCCCCTACCCCTGAATTTGCTATGGCAATGTAAAACTTCTGAGAATTAAATATTTATGTGTAGTTTTCTCTCAATCTTCAGCCAAATGTTGACAGGCCTGGCAGTTTCCTTCTGGCCAATAGATCCCACTATCTTTCTGTACATACTACATAAACACTGTCAGTGCCAGAGTTGCCATTCCTTTCGCCAAGCTTTGTGTTTGGGCAACCTGCCCTCACCTCCAACTTGACACCCTTAATGCCATACACATCATCTCCCCTGCAAACAGCTACTTTGCCTGACCCCCCAATTTCCCTCTGCTGTTTTCCCCATTTCCTGCAGCATAAAGATCTAGTTTCTCTGCCTGGAGAACATGGTATAGATGAGGACAACTGAATTTCAAGACACACTTTGAGTCACACAGTTGGATTCAAACCTGTCTCTGACCCTTGGGCAAGTTAATTAACCTCGTGAGCCTATAAAGGGAGATAATAACAGTTATATACATGAGATAATTGACATAAACCAACGAATTAGCACAGTCTAATTTTATTGAGTTCCTGCTTCATAGCAGGCAATGTGATCAGATCTAGGGATAAAAGACCATGGCCTCCTGGACTTTATAGTGTAGCATTTAGTAAGCAATCAATAAATTGAGGCTATTAGCCATTGTGCCAGTTTGAATGTATTGTGTCCCCCCAAACGCCATTATCTTTGATGTAATCTTGTGTGGGCAGACCTATCAGTGTTAATTAGATTGTAATTCTTTGAGTGTTTCCATGGAGATGCACCCCACCCAACTGTGGGTGATGACACTGATTGGATAATTTCCATGGCGGTGTTGGCCCGCCAGTTGGGTGGGTCTGAATTAAATTACTGGCGCACTATGTAAGATCAAGACAGAAGGAGTGAGCTTGCAACAGCCAAGAGGGACACTGAAGGAAGCACCAGGAGCTGCAGATGAGAGACAGTTTGAAGACAGCCGTTGAAAGCAGGCTCTTACTCCAGAGAAGCTGAGAGAGGACAAATATCCCAAGTGCAACTAAGAGTGACATTTTTGAGGAACTGCAGCCTAGAGAGGAATGTCCTGGGAGAAAGCCATTTTGAAACCAGAACTTTGGAGCAGACGCCAGCCACATGCCTTCCCAGCTAACAGAGCTTTTTCCGGACACCACTGGCCATCCTCCAGTGAAGGTACCCGATTGCTATTGTGTTACCTTGACAATTTATGGCCTTCAGATTGTAACTGTGTAACCAAATAAACCCCCTTTTATAAAAGCCAATCCATCTCTGGTGTTTTGCATTCTGGCAGCATTAGCAAACTAGAACAGCCATAAATGGTTCTTATGTTTTATTCAAGTTTATTTCAGTCTGTTTAAGATAGATTTCTGGTCTCACTTCCCTTCTGTCCATTCTCCCCATAATAAAGCTAGAAAACATATGGTCCCTAGATGCAGCTTAGGCTTTCTTGCATGCATGCTTTCTTTACCTTGGCGTCTACTAACCTAGATCTTTCCCTTTACTTTCCATCCATTTAAATTCTTTTCATCCTTCGAGGACCAGCTGATACCCTTGGAGTCATTCTAGATTAATTTAAGTAGAAATTCTTTCTTCCTCCTCTGAAATTCGGTAGCAGATGTCTGTGCCACATAAAAAGGTAAAAATCACCTAGGGATCTTGTTGGCTTTTTGCTATTCCCAGGCTCCATTCCCACACACTAAGTCATTGTGTTGAGATCAAAAGCATAGGTTTTGGAAATATATAAAGTAACACCCATGACAGAACATTATTTCTATTCTTCCATTAGGAATTCTTGGTTCCAGAATTTGAGGGGACTTTGCTCACACCCCCCTGGGCTGTTCAGGGGGGCACAACAGACAGGATCCTAATACTAAGGCCTCATGTTACAAGGATAGACTGACTAATTGTCAAGCACAACGTGGCCAGGGAGGAATCTACCCAGTGAAGTTCAGGGTCCTGAACTGAGAAGCCATTCATCATCGGGAAGGACTAGATCGGTGGCCCTTAAAATTGGATTCCTCAGACTGGAAGCATCAGCATCACTGGAAATTTGTTAGAAATGCATATTATTAAGCCCCACCCCAGACCTGAATCAGAAGCTGTGGGGATGAGGTCCAGCAATCTGTGTTCTTACAAGCCCTCTCGGTGATTCTGATGCACACTAAAGTTGAAAAACCACTAGATGAACCACATGGGAGGCTGGAAAATATGGGGCTATGGGGCTATGTACTGGGAGTAGCATATGGTTGAATGACGTGTCAACAGTATTCTACATAGCTCTACGTTCATATCCATGGTCATATTTTACTGTGACCTGCTGGGCTGGAAGAAAGTCTCCAAACCTTCCAGGCCATGTTGTGCACCCATGGTGAAGGTTTCTTCCATGCATAGGTGAGGCTACTCTAGCCTTACCCCAACCATTTATCATTATCTCTTAACTCCAAGGCCCAATGAGAGCCTTCTGGCCAGTTATCTGTGGCTCCTTCCCTACTCACAAGCAGGAAGTAGTAATAGTCAATGACTGCTCCATGTTTGATGCCTGGGCAAGAGAATCACAAGGCAGCCTTTGTATCTGACATTGACATATAAGGCCAAACTTCACCTGGCTGCTGTTTCTGATTGGGTCCTCAGTGTCAGTTTTCTGGAGAAAGACAAAGGTCAGTGGGAGGGGAGAAAAGAGCCTGTTCCTGACCTCAACACTTGGTTCAGGACAGTCTTTGTTCTTGATAGGCCCTAATTTTGGCCGTCCATTATTATCCTTGGTGCCCCATGATTCAAGGTCCAGAAGATATCTTGCCTAACACTAGAAATCCTTCCTTCCCAGGAGGCTTCACATGGCACCCAGCCTGCCCCTTCATTTAGGCCCCTATTTGATGCTAACTCAGTCCGGACTTGAATTTGCTTCTTCCTTGAATTTGTGATACCAAATTTGGATAGTAGCCCCTTTGCAGTTTTCCATCCATTTGGGTTCTAAATAAATCCTGCTTACATTTCCTTGCAGGAGTTCCCAGTATGGTGTCATGAGGCACCACACCATTTCTAGCACTGTAATTTATCAGCACATGATAGCTGATAAATTTCCTTATTGGTTAAGCCATATGTATATAACCAATGGCCAAACATTAATATCAGGTCATGGGATATACATTTATTCATCTAGGAATAAAAAGGGGTTACTGATGGGATTACTCTGAGACAATACATCTTTCCCAAGGAATTTTTTTTTAATTATAGAAGTTTTAGGTTTACAGAAAAATCATGTAGAAAATACAGAGTTCCCATAAACCTCTTCACACACGAGGATTTCCATATTATTAACACTGCATGAATGTGATACCTTTGTTACAATTGATGAAAAATATAATTATAATCAAAAACTATAGTCCATAGTTTACATTAGGGTTCACTATTTGTATTGTACAGACCTATGGTTTTTTTTAAAACTTTTTATCCTGTAACATATATACAACCTAAAATTTCCCTTTTTAATGACATCCAAATATTTAATTCAGTGGTATTAGTTACATTCCCAGTTTTGTGCTACCATCACCACTATCCATTACCAAAACTTTTCTTCAAAGAGAAACTGTTCCAATTAAGACTTAATTCCACATTCCCTACTCCCATCCTGGGTCTTGGTAACCTGTATTCTTGTTCTGGTCTCAATGAATTTGCTTACTCTAATTATTTCATATCAGTGAGATCATATATTTGTCCTTTTGTGTCTGTCTTATTTCACTCAACATAATGTCTTCCAGGTTCAGCCACATTGCCACATGTACCAGAAATTTATTTCTTTTTTACAACAGGTAAAATACATTTCATTGTATTTATATACCATATTTTCTTTATCCATTCATCTGTTAATGGATACTTCGTTGCTTCCATTATTTGACAATTGTGAATAACGCTGCTGTGAACATTGTGCAAATATCTGTTCAATATTTCAATATTCCTGCTTTTAATCCTTTGTGTATATACTGAGAAGTAGGATTGCCAGGTCATCTGGCAGTTGTATACTTAAATTCTGAAGGACTGCCAAACTGTTTTCCACAGAGGCTGCACCATTTTACATTTCCACCAACAAAGAATGTGTGTCCTATTTCTCTACATCTTCTTCAACACTTGTTATTTTCTGTTTTTTTAAAGAGTGGAGATCCTAATGTGTGTGAAATGGTATCTAAATGGATTTTGATTTGTATTTCACTAATGGCTAACTATGTTAAGCATCTTTTCATGTGCTTATTGTCCATTTGTATATCTTCTTTAGAGAAATGTTTATTCAAGTCTTTTGCCCATTTTACAACTGGGTCATTTGTCTTTTTGTTGTTTCGTTGTAGGATCTCTCTGTATATTCTGGATAGTAAACCCTAACTGATATGTGGTTTCCAAATACTTTCCCCCATTCTTTAGGTTGCATTTTTACTTTCATGATGAAGTCCTCAAATTGTTTCATTTTGGTGAAGTCTCATTTATCTGTTCATTATTTCGTTGTTTGTGCTTTTGATGTAAAGTCTAAGAAGCCATTGCCTGACACAAGGTCCTGAAGATGCTTCCCTATGTTCTCTTTTAAGAGTTTCATGGTTTGGGTTCATGCACACACACACACACACACACACACACACACACACACACGTCTTTGATCCATTTTAAGTTAATTTTTGTAAATGGTATGAGGTAGGAGTTCACCTTCATTCTTTTGCATATGGATATCTATTATTCCCAGCACCATTTGATGAAGAGGCTATTCTTTCTTCATTGAGTTGATTTGGCACCCTTGTCAAATATCAATTGGCTATAGATTTGAGAGTTTATTTCTGGGTTCTCAATTTGGTTCCATTGGTCTGTATGTCTGTCCTTGTGCCAGCACCATACAGTTTTGATTACTGTAGCATTAATAAGTATTAAAATTGGGAAGTGTAAGTCACCCAACTTTGTTCTTAGTTTTCAGGATGGTTTTGGCTATTCAGGACCTATTACCCTTCCATATCAATTTGATGATTGGATTTTCCATTTCTGCAAAGAAGACTGTTGGAATTTTTATTGGGAGTGCATTAAATCTGTGAATTGCTTTGGGTAGAATGGTCATATTAACAATGTTTTGTCTTCCAGTGTTTGAACACAAAATATCTTTCCATTTATTTAAGTCTTCTTTGATTAGTTTCAGTGATGTTTTCTAGCTTTCTAAGTACCAGTCCTTTACATCCCTGGTTAAATTTATTCCTAGATATTTGATTCTTTTCATTTCTATTGTAAATGGAATTTTTTTCTTAATTTCCCTTCAGATTGTTCATTACTAGTGTAGAAAAACACTACTTATTTGCATGTTGATCTTGTACCCGGCCACTTTGCTTAAATAGTTTATTAGCTCTAGTAGTTTCATGCAGATTTTTCAGCACTTACTATATATAGGATCATGCCATCTGCAAATAGGAAAAGTTTTACTTCTTCCTTTTCAATTTGTATGCCTTTTATGTCTTCCTCTTGCCTAATTGCTCCTGCTAGAAATTTCAATCCAATGTTGAATAACAGAAGGGACAGTGGGCATCCTTGTCTTGTTCCCAGTTTTAGAGGGAACACGTTCAGTCTTTCACTGAGTACCATGTTAGCTGTGGGGTTTTCAGATACACCCTTTATCATGTTGAGGACTTTCCTTCTATTTTTAGTTTTTGAAGTGTTTTCTTTTTTTTTTTTTTAAATCCGGAAGGGATGCTGGATATTGTCAAATGCCTTTTTTGTATCAGTTGAGATGATCATGTAGTTTTTCTTCCCTTCCTTCTATTAATGTGATGATGTTAATTGATTTTTTTAGGTTGAACCGTCCTTGCACGCCTAGGTTAATCATGTTGATCATGTTTCCTGGGGCCTTTTTGGTGTACACACTCGCTGACCCCTGGGGCCCTCCCTGGGTCTATGTGGCCTGCCCATGCCTGGATGTGTGTGGGGCTTTAGGTTGGTCCTGTGAATGGCTGTGTAGTCCATGAACATGGCAAGAGGTGCCTGAGCCAGAGTGCTGCCTCTGCACGACTATTAGGCCTCATGGGACCAAGTGCGGGGGAAGGAACTGAAATGACAGGCCTGGTTTGCAGATCTCCTACCTTCTTTTTTGTTCAGCTTTTTTTTAGTTTAATTCAGCATTTGTGGAGACTTTCTCCAGTCTCTATAATCCTCCAGAGTTCCAAGCAAGTGGGATTTGCCCTTTTGTTTAGTTGTCTCTGAGAGAAAACTTTCCTGGGGATGTCTTAGGTGGCCATCTTGATGAAGTCTCTCCTGCTGTTTTTAAAGTTGTGTTTTCTTGATTCAACAATTGCTCAGTTAAGGCAATCTTTAACTATTTTCCAGAGTTTTAAGGAAGATGGCTCTGCCAATTTTTGCAAGTTTTTCAAAGATTCCATGGGGTAACAGCACCCTGGAATATCTTACGCCACATCTTACTCAACCAGAGGTCTTGGGAATTTATTTTTACATGCAAAAAATTAAAGTCAGTGCAGGTTATACTCATGAAAATAAATCAGATGCCAATAATTTAGAATAGTATGGCCACTAAGAGTTTAAATAAAATTTTAATGATTTCAAAAGTTAAGGGGCTTTGAATTTATTAATTGTAGTGATATTTTATTCTCAAGTATAAAGATTAAGGTATTAGAAATGTAATAAGAAAAATTATTTCCTCTTGACCATTATATCCAGCAATATTTAACATTCCATTATGCTCAGAGTAAAGATATAAATTAATTGCTATTGGAATTCATTATTCTAGAGAATTTCATGCACAATTTGTGATTGTTATTCTGATATCCATAACATTTATATGAATGTAACAATCATGAAGCCACCTTGATAGGCATTGTCATGTTTTCTTTAAGAAAGTGCATTGAAATTTGACGTCAGCAAGGTATGAATGTGTTATAATACATGCATACAGTTTACTAATGAATCCAAATAGTGTGGTTATAAAACATTATGGAAAAATAAATTAATTAGTCACCAAAAGAAATTTGATAAGGATAATTCTGCTACTTAAAAAAAAAACAACTCTAGTGAATGGGACATTATGGAATAGAAGAAGATCAAACAGCTTCTTGTGTTTTAAATAGTCTTAGAACCTTTTCTTTCTTCCCTTCTCCCTTCCTATTTCTCTACCTCTAGAAAACAACAAGGAACTACCTTGACTCTATTTTGATAAATTTTTGTCATTGACTGTCATATAACTATAATAGAAATTTCAGGTAAACTTCTACAGTGATTTTCAAAATTGTTACTAAAACTGAAGTTATTCTTTAAATTCGATTGTATAGCACAGACTGTTCATTTTCCATTTTCTGAATAGCAGTGATGTTGACTCTTGTGCAACTTCAGAAAACCATAGTAGTGAAGTAATTAATAGCTAACGCAACATATTTTTAAATTGGAAATGTATCTAACCCAATTCCATTGATGAGGTAAATATATCAGAATCTTGTATGGAGGGATTATGGGGAGATGGTGGGCTATGACAACATTGTAACACTGACAAGATTCTCATGATAACTTTTTAAATCTTTTGGGAACACACTGTGCTGATAATTTTCATTATCTCAATTCTTTCAGAGTTTGCAGAATGTATATTATTACCTTCTATATATTGTGATTTCTGCAACTTTGACATCCATTTCTAAAAAGCATTTTGAATGTACTGGATGAATTAGTAAATATTTTGGTTTGTTTAAAAATCATGGAGCTTATGGGGAGAGAGAGAGGTGTGTGTGTGATTATACTCAGCAATTATTCTACTTTAGATCTCTAGTTGCCACTCTAGTTTCTTGTATTAAGATTTTGCTTACATATCACTGTAATTAACTCTGGCTTGCAGAAGCAAAAGGGCAATTTATTGTGAAGATACAAGGCTGGCTAAGGGGAATCAAGGAAGCTGGACTGAAATAGTCTACCTTCTCCCTCTCTCATCTTTGCTTCCCTCTGGGCATCAGCTTCATTCTTCCTTTTCTCTCCAGACTACATTCTTCCACTCCATCCCCGTGGTGGAAAACTGATGCCCATGATGGCTCCCAAGCTTACGTCTCCTTTCCTCAAGGGAACAACTGGACTCAGGATCCTCGCCATTACAATTGCCCTTGAAGAAGATCCCACTGGGCCAGCTTGGATCACGTGCCTGTCTCTGAGCCAATCAGCTGTGACCAGGAGGCAGGGTCACATTATCCAAATCTGCTTGCTCCCATGGGAAAATCTGGGGAAGGGAGGAGAGGAGGGACAGTTCCCAGAGAAAAGGATCCCGGAGAGTAATCCACAGAGTCCACTGCAACATGCTACTTCAATCACATTCCAGAAAATAATTCCCAAGCTACGGCTGGAGTGTCATACGATTAATTGAGGCAACTGAGCAGAAGTTGGCGTTCTGGGGATTGAGGGAGAGACTGCTTCTTCTGGTATAGCTGTATAGGTTGAGCAAAGAAATAAAAACATTTCCAAATGTCAAATTTCCATCATAATTCACACTTACCTTTCTGCAATCTATTTCCAATTCAGTTGCCAGAGTGATCCTCTTAAAACATGTCAGATCATGACTTATTTCTTCTTAAAATCCTCAAATGTCTTCTCTTCTCACTCAGGTGCAAGTCTGCCAAGATCTTGCCTATTACTACCTCTCCACATCCCTTGCTGCTCTCTCCTTTAGATCATCCCTGCAGCACAATGACCTCCCCAGTCCATCATCCAGATACAGTCCTGCCTCAGGGCCTTGGCACTCGCTCTTATATCTGGCTGGAACGTCTTCGCCCTCACCTCCCTCATTGCTCAAAATGCCAATTTATCAGCGAGGCCTTGCCTGACCACCCTTTAAAAATTCCAATTCCTCTATACTGACTATTCTCCTTCCCTCATTTATTTCCCTCTGTGACATCATATTAAATACAAACTTGTATATATTCCATTTATTTATTTTGTTCATGACTTTCTTCTCCCATCAGAATATAAGTCCCAGAAAGGCTTTGGATTTTACGTGTTTTGCTCCCTTTGGTATGCTCAGTGCCTAGAACAGTGCCAGGCATATAGGAAGTGTTCAATATATATTTGCTGAATAAATGTATGAAGGGGTATTTTATAGACATTGCCCAAAGATAATAAAAAGTAGAACATATTTGTAAACATCTATGGGTCAACTACTATAGTAGGTGCTTCAAATGCTTTATTTTCCAGAAATCTATGAACAAACCAGTAAATAAGTCATATTCCCCATCTGACAGTTGTGGCTCTGGAGGCCCAAAAAATGAAGTAGCTTGTCCAAGATGGTGAATGTCAGAAATAGCAAGTGAACCTAGGCTGGTTTGACTGACCCATTCAAAAACCCTTCTCTTCCTTCTCCTCCTCTTCTACTTTTGCTTCTTCTTCACCTTTATATTTCCTATGCCTTCTCTTCCACCTCTTTTTTTCTTTTTGTTCTTTTGAAAAATATTTCCTCTTTCCTCAGAGTACATGATGTTTTCCTTCAACTTTATAGAAAAGCTAAAATTCCTTTCCTTGAGTCTTCCCAGATAACCTTTTCAGATTTTTAAGGAAAATAACATCAGTAGCAACAGGTCTTTGACCATGTTCCCTCCCTTTCCAAACCTGTTCTCACTTTTCTCGCTGTGTCATTCTCAGCCTAGTTAGAATGGAGGTCCATGGAAGAGCGGCAGGATCAAAGTGTCATTTCTGTCTTATTTATTGATGCTCCCCCTAACGTGTCTCCTTGTCTAAAATACAAATGTCAGCAATGAAACACTGCTGTCTGGAGTGTACCATCTGAAATACCAGGTTAGACTAGATAATATCTTTCAACAATTGGTTAAATAACATGTAACTCTAGACACACATGCAATGGAAGTGCTTGGGAATACTCTAAATTATTCTACACATTGATGCCATTTGAAAAGTTAATATAATAAAAGTTTGAGAGATTTAAGATCTCTATAAAACCTATTTTTTCAATCAACTAATTTTTAAAACCCCTGAAAGAAATTGATTTACCTAGAAATGAAGTATCTGAGGTTTGTCAACTGCAACAGAGGGAAAGGTGTTCATTAATAAATTTAAAAAATTAACCAGCTATGATAAAGTGACCTTGTGGTTTATTGCAAGGTGTTTTTATCCTGAATAACAGTATTTAAGTACGTCTCCCTGCATCAGCAGAGATTAATGAAGTTTGCTCATATGCATCAATTCATAAGAAATTCATTCAAGTTTAACTGCTTTTCTTAATTCATCATGTCCAAGGCAAGATATGGTGGATATGTTGAATAGTGAAGCCCAAGAATTTGGTTGCAATATTGAAGATGGAGTAGGAGATATATGAAATATATATTTCATACAAAAAGAGTGAGCAGTAAAGAGTTAAAAGCTTTTCTCTAGTCCCTGTGCTACAATAGCTCAGAAAAATCTTTCCTTTAATTTTATATTTTGAAGATGAAAACAAGGGATGCCTTCTTTAGATGTTATCAGAATGTTGCTATGAAAGTTTAGTCTTTCTCACAAAGCAGGAGACTGAAACGGTTTAGGAGCAATGCTGGCCATAAATAGGGCTAGATTCGCCATCTGAAACCGTCATCGGGGCTCAGTCTCCTTCTGTACTTTGGCTCAGGGGTCCCCAGATGGCTCCACTGACAGGCAGCTTCGTGCCTTCCCAGGGCAGGATGGCTGCCTGCTGATCAGGCTTATCTCCTGCGCACTCAGAAATGTTCTTGAATTGTGTCTCAATGCCGTTGAGCCTTTCTCACTGGGTCATGTACCCACTGCTGTTTGGAGGGAGGTTGTTGTTTCCACAAGAACCAGGTGGTCTGCGAGTGGACAAGGAGTGATTCCCCAAGTAAAACTGAGGTGTGTTATTTTCAAAAGGGAAAGGAGCACTAAGTAAACAAAACAAGAGACAACCATCTTACTGCCTTGGGTGCTTCTGAGCAACTGTTTGACAGGAAGAGATGGAGAGAATGATAATGCTTTCTTTTCAAAGAGATGGCCTTATCTCTTGCATAGCAGCCAGAAATTTTGACTTCTCAGAATATGCACTGCATATTCACACATGCATGCACACAAAGACAGAAATAGAGACCAAAAATGGTAAAATCTAAGCAAATGCCATTAATGGCACTAAACTTCAGGTAATATACTAAAATGCAGAGAAAATCTGTAAAGATTAGTGTAAAATATATATATATATATATATATATATGGTAAAATATGTATTACCAATGCCTAGTGAGATGGTCAACATGAGGTTTATACCTAAATAACAGCTTTTGCTCTCTCTATATATGCCCAAATTAGCCGTTCCATAACTCTTGCCATATCCTTTATTTGCATTGATTCTTTTAAAACCAATGGTCTAAATTTTCAGTAAAACATTCCATTCTAGTAATGCCAAATTAGAAATATCTGAAAGTACATATGTCCTGACTGTTACCCCAAAGTCACTATTCTGGAATCCATGAAGAGACTGGCTTTGAGTGTATCGGTGGCACCAATTATGCACATTTATATTTTCTGTACTCCTGTTCCTTCTTATTTTATTTTCTCATTGAGGCCAGAAAAATAACAGGGTGGCAAGAATTAGCCCAGACAGAATGAAAATGGTTTAACTGAACAAACTGGAGCTAGGGAGATTTGATTGGAAAAGGCATAATATTGTAATATTTGTATACATAATTGCTGATAGCACATACTGCTGAAGTGTGGAGATTTGGTTGATTTTTAAGAGCGCTGAGACTACAGTCATGACACTAGAAAATCTGCTAATTTTACCTTTGTCGTTCTTGCTCAACCTTAAAATAAAATTAGAAAAGAAAGAAAAGAAAAGAAAGAACGACGACTCATTTTTAATTTTGACCCTGACTCTTAGATGTTTCTTGCTACACTGGGTCTCCCCAAGTTTCCTCTTTCCCCAGTTCTGACCTTCAACTTTTTTCCAGTCAAAGCAAAATCCTGCTCCCAACTAGTTTAGATTTTCTTACAATCCATGTTAAATGGAACTAAAGCAAAAAGAATAACCTTCACAAGGAAATGTGCATTTAAGAGATCAGTAACTTAAATCTCCCAATGATATAATCTGAGAAAGGGCCATTTTTGTGTAAGGGCCCCTCACAGCCTTTTCCTAGCCAGCATCTCGCCCCTTTGCTCAGGCTGCATCCCAAGGAGCTCAGTAATACAGGAATGGGCCACTGAATAAAGAGTATGCATTGACGTTCCACGGTACATAAGGGAAGTCACTAAAATGGCAAATCACAAAATCCACAAATTCTGTTTAATTTGCTGTCCTAAAAGAGATGTTTCTCTTAACTATTTATTCCAGATATTGGGCCTTATTATCTTAGCAATGAGGATGCTTTTAGTCCCTTGGAAGATGAAGTTAATTTTTATTCCGACATTGCAGCTGAAGAAATGTAGACCATCTTGGCCAGGTCTATAGGCCCATTTTCCAATTCTCATTTATGGTGATATCCATAGCAACCTTAAAATTCTATTCTGGACTGAAAGGGCACATCAACATCGAACAATTTTATTTTTATATTCATTAAAATGGTTTTAAGTCATGGTGTGTTAATTTCTAAAAGTATCCAACAATAAAGTTAGGCATGCTACTGTATGCTTTCCTTCAAACTGAGTGATATTTTTCTGAATAGATGTTATGTGAAATAATGTTTAAATAGCAATTATTTTCTTTTGAAAATATACTTACCAAAATATTGGAAAGATTTTTAGATGTTATTAGCCAAAATTTATAAATGATAGATATTTTAGAAGTAATAACAAATTCCATTGTGCTACATAAAGATACATATCCATACACCCATTTGAATATTTTATGTCTAGATACAGAGTTTTCAGATGTCCTATACTCAAATTCTTTTTCCTATTTTCCACCATAAAATAATGTTTTACATTTGAGATTATTCAGATGTTGGAAATCATTACTGCTAGAAAAAAAAAATACCACAAAGGACCTTTAATGTCTTTCACATGAATTTTTAGATCAGTTTCTGTAATGTAATTAGAATATCAGAAAGACCAATCATGTTCAAATTCAAATTATCTTCTGCTTCCTTCCTATTTCATTAGCGGAATTGGAGTTAAATACAGTGAAACAAGCTGTTACTAGAACTTTCTCATGTTAACATTCCAATCCCACCTCTTACTAAGATTCTGCTTTCACCTATGAGCAGTGGACTATTTTGATTAAATTTGATGGATGAGTTAATGTAAATTGTTTTCTGACAGAATTGGCCAGTTGTTTTCATTGATCCATCAGGTTCATTCAAAGTGCTAGATTTCATAGCTCTTTTCAGACACAGCTTAACATGAGGTAAAGCTCTTATTGGAGGGAAATTAATGAAGCAGAGCAACAAATCATTGATGCCTCATCACTCTGTATTTGTCAGAAAAGGAAAGATAAGATTTAAAGATATTTTCCCCTTGTTAAAGACACACATACACATGAAATTTGTTGATATTACGAAATATTCTCTCAACATTCATCTCTATATATGTATCACTGGGTATGAAGTAAAGCATATTTAAAGGGGGAAAAAGACAGATAGGTATATAAACCAGATGGTTGTAAAAGTGAAATTTAGCTACAGTGTTTAAAGCCAATATCCAGTCAACATTTGAAACATTTTTCAAAAAGAATAAGTACATTTATCAAAAATTATTTCCTCTCAATTACGCTGAGGCATCCTTTCTGTCCACTGCCATAACCATACCTTGATTTATTTTGGATGTTAACTACCTGAAGACCATCAGTGAATTAATTTTGCATGGCACTGGAAGACAAGCACATTAAGATTTCTTCTGTGTATTAAAATACAGAGAAAATATGAAGAATTCAGGAAACAGATATCTTCCAATAGATGGGTATTTAGCATATTTTAACAGGCTCACTTTTCAAAAAAAACAACTTCCAGTTTTTCTTAGAAATATTTTTCATCAGCTGGCCATATTCTTGAAACACCATCTAAAGATGGCTCCAACATGTATTACTGCAAAATTGCCATGTGTAATATTTTTAAGGAAACATACAGAATTTAGAAATACAAATAGGTGTTATCACTCAAGAAGTTATCCTAGAAAGTTATGCTTCTTTTTTCAATGATTCCATAATAGTTGTGGACACATTTCAGCACTTGCAGAATTATCTTCAAGGGCTATTTATGAACCACACAGAGAATGGTATAACCCATCTTCAACTTCTGTATTTACCACATCTGACTCAGAATAATTTTTGGCTCTTTCTAATTATCAAATTCTGCATTAAAGTACCAAGGTTTCTATTGCTAAGAATATCTCAAATAGGCTAAGAATATTCCAGAGACGCTTATGGCAATTTCAAAAGTGGAATTTAAAAACCATCTTGGAGAAGAACATTGTAATTAGAATGTGGCCCCACAGGACTAATTTAACAAGACGCCACTGTTAGGGAAATCACAGGCACCTGTTAAGCAGCCATCACCCCCACTACACCCCACTCACCTCCTTCACTGGTGAAGTCACGAACACACACTGAGTGGCCTTTCACTGACCTGACCTTGTTTTCTACTGTGTGCCATTCCACAATCTGGGGAGATGTTAAGTCTAAAGGCCTTGGCCAGACTTAAACCGGGAAACCAGGAATAAACAGCCCCGAGTGCTTATCTGAATGGGATTTACCAGTGGCAGGCCCCACCCCAGGTGGATAAAAACCACACTCAAACAGAATAGATTTGCCTCTCTTTACTGTCACAAAGTGGGGCAAACTGGGGCGAAGTGGGGCGAGTGGTGGCCATCTGTTGATACTGACCCAGAGCAGTTTTCGGCTACCCTGGGATTCTGGCCATAATGGAACTTCTTTCTCTGCCCTTTTGTTCTCCATGCTGGGTTAGTGGCAAAGAAATTAGTTGCCCTTTCTTGACTCTTTATTCTGTGCATGTAATAAAGAGATTATTTGCTTAAAGTTTCTACTGTGCCCTGAATCTGTTCCATGAAGCACTGTTGTGATAACTTGCTTTACAGCCATAGTCATTTGGAGTTTAGAATTCTTTATAGGTTTTATTTGTCCTTCTCATTCCTGTGTAGCATTATCTCATAATAAAGGGTGACCTAAAACATAAAAAAAAAAAATGCAGCCTCAGCTCTATATGACCAAGAACCTCAGACTCACAAATTACCTTTGCTTTCACACCCCACAAATTGATTTATCTACTTTGGTCTTTAGATGGTCACACATACAAAGTGTACCCAAATAAAAAACAGTTCAACTCCCTTATTCAATTGCACAATCTGAGTAAAGATAAGCAATAGAAAACTAGACAAACACCTGTATTACTGAGCAAAAAGAATGCATTTATGTATGTAAGATAGGGGATAGTTTATTGAAAACTGAATAGATCCAGTCAACATCATATGTTGGGGAACTGCGAATTAAAACAACAATGTGAGAGTTCCAGGAATATGGCAGATTAGGAGAGGCAAAACAAAATTCTCCTCTATGAAGAAGACTAGATAAAGGACAGAAAGTGCTCCAGAACGTCAGTTCCAGGGAGCCACCTGCCGGCAGGGACTTCCGCACCACATAGTGAGGGTGTAGCTGGAGAGGCAAAGAGACTGCATTCGGAAGGATGGGGTGAGTGTGTTCAACCCAGACTGCCATTGGGCACAGGCAGCTAGAATCGGCTGACAAGTATGGGACAGAGCAGATTTCCACTCCCCATGCACCCTTATCAGCAGGGGTCTGGGTTGATAACCATTCACAGCCCCAGGCCAAGAGCTCCTGTACTGGTGACTGGTGGCTGGAATCAGCTGCCAAGCTCAGGAGCAATCAGCTTTCCAAGCCACAGGCACCCATCTCAGCAGTTGGCAGGGGAGATAACCCTTCATAGCCCTGTGGCTGAGAGCTCCTATGCCAGGGAATGGTGGCTGGAGCCAGTTCCTTCCTATGGAAGTGAGCAGCTTTCAATGCCCTGTGTACCCATCACAGCTGTTGTCTGGGGAGATAACCCTTCACAGTTCCATGGCTGAGAGCTCCAGTGATGGAACTTGGGATTCAGTGGCCTTGTGATGACTGCATTCACTCTTCCTCCACAGAATCCACAGTGAGCACAGCTGAGAGTCAAGGGCACTGCACAGAAGTGCCAGGAGCCCCTCCCCAATGCCAGGGACTTGCAGGCACATGACAAACAGGGACTGCAGTACATTTGAGCTGGAGGGTGAGATGTGCAGCTCCAGAGCCCCAGAGTGGTCCACTCACAGCCCCAGGAACTGCGGGGAGCACTATGCCCTGGAGTAGACTCCCTGTCAAATTGCACAGGGCCATCCCCCACCCACAGGGCTGGCAGTCCCAAATGTACACAGAAAACTGGTGCACTGATTGGAATTCCATCCAGGTTGGACCCTGCCTAGGGCACAGGTGAAGTTGGGGGGAGAGCTAGCCTGAGAGTAAGAGGTGGCTCAAGAGCACCATCTGCTTGTAGGACAGGGAAGGTGCACTCCACAAAGCCATAGCTCTGCCAAATTATAGATAAAGTTTCAACTAATCATGCATATCCCAAAATAACCTTATGAAGATAAGCAAATGCCACAAAGCCAACAACGGAAAATCATAAAGCAGGTGAAGAAACTAGAAGATATGGACAACCAAACTGACCAAATTAAAAAGCCAGAGGAGACAAAAAACTTGGAACAATTAATCAAAGAAGTACACACAAATCTCCAAAAACCACTTCAATGAGTTGACTAAGGACATAAAGGACATCAAGAAGACTCTAGAAGAGCATAAAGAAGAATTCAAAAGGGTAAATAAGAAACTAGCAGATCTTATGGAAATGAAAGATACTGTTGATCAAATTAAAAATATACTTTAGACACAGAACAGCAGATTTGAAGAAGCAGAAGAAAGAACAAGTGAACTAGAGGACAGAGAAATTGAATGTGAATGCACAAAAGAGCAAATGGTGAAAAAAATGGAAAAATTTGAAATGGAGCTCAGGGAAATGAACAACATGAAGCACACAAATACAAGAATCATTGGTGTCCCAGAAGGTGAAGAGAAAAGGGCTAGGAAGAGTATTGAAGACATAGCTGGGGAAAACTTCCCAACCCTTTAAAATGACATAAATATGCAAATCAAAGATGCCCAATGAACTCCAAATAGAATAAATCCAAATAAACCCAATGCCAAGATATATACATTTGACAATCAGATTGTCAAATGATGAAGAGAAGGAGAAACTCCTGAAGGCAGCAAGAGAGAAGCAATTCACCACATACAAGAGAAACCATATAAGACTAAGTACTAATTACTCAGCAGGCACCATGGAGGTGAGAAGGCAGTGGTATGACATATTTTGAATTCCTAAAGAGAAAAATTGCCAGCCAATAATTCTTTATCCAGCAAAGTTCTCCTACAAAATTGAGGGAGAGTTTAAAATTTTCACAGACAAACAAAAGCTGAGAGAATTTGTTAACAAGAGACCTACCCTGCAAGAAATATTAAAGGGCAGTCTACCAGCTGCAAAAAAAAAAAAGATGGGAGAGGTCTGCAGAAGGGCACAGAACTGAAGAGTATTAGTAAGGAAAACTTAAAGGAGAAAAAAAAAGGGAAGGGACAGGTCTGACAAATAAAAACCAAAGGACAAGATGGTTGATTCTAGAGCTGCCTTCACAGTAATAACACTGGATGTGAATGGATTAAACTTCCCAATTAAAAGATATAGATAGGCAGAATGGATTAACAAGTACAAACCAATATGCTATTTACAGGGGACTAATCTTAGACCCATAAATGCAAGGAAAGTGAAAGGATGGAAAAGAATATTCCACAGAAGCTAAAGCCAAAAGAAGGCAGGGGTAGCAGCACTAATATAAGAAAAAATAGACTTTAAATGCAAAGATGTCATAAGAGACAAAGAAGGTCAGTATATTTTAATAAAAGGGACAATTCATCAAGAAGAAATAACAATCATAAATGTTTATGCACACAGTCATGGTGCTCCAAAGTACATGAGACAAACATTGGCAAAACTGAAGGAAGCAATAGATGTTTCTACAAGAATAGTGGGAGATTTCAATACACCACTCTCTTCTAAGATTAGAACAACCAGAGAGAGGACAAATAAGGAAATTGAGAACCTAAACAATGTATTAAATGAATTAAACTTAACAGACATATATAGAGTGTTACATCCCAAAGTACCAGGATATACATTCTTCTCTAGCATTCATGGAACATTCTCCAGGAAAGATCATATACTGGGGCACAAAACAAGCCTCAATAAAATAAAATTTGAAAAGTTTGAAATTATTCAAAGTACGTTGTTCCAGTTTGCTAATGATGCCTTTTTGCAAAACACCAGAAATAGATCGTTTTTAATAAAGGGGGTTTATTTGGTTAGAAAGTTACAGTCTTAAGGCCATGAAGTGTCCAGGGTAAGTAATCAACAATCAGGTACCTTCACTGGAGGATGGCCAATGGCATCCAGAAAACCTCTGTTAGGTGGGATGGCACGTGGCTGGTGACTGCTCCAGAGTTCTGGTTTCACAATGGCTTTCTCCCGGGACATTCCTCTCTAGGCTACAGCTCCTCAAAAATGTCACTCTTAGTTGCTCTTGGGGTGTTTGTCCTCTCCTAGCTTCTCTGGGGCAAAAGTCTGCTTTCAAAGGCTGTCTCCAAAATGTCTCTGTAAGCTGCAGCTCCTCTCTCAACTCTGTATGTCCTTCAAAGCATCCCTCTTGGCTGTGGCAAGCTCGCTCCTTCTGTCTGACCTTATATAGTGCTCTAGTAAACTAATCAAGGCCCACTCTGAATGGGCAGGGCCACACCTCCATTGAAATTATCTAATCACAGTTATCACCTACAGTTGGGTGGGTTGCATCTCCATGGAAACACTCAAAGAATTACAATCTAATCAACAATAATACATCTGCCCACACAAGATTGCATCAAAGATAATGGTGTTTTGGGGGCCATAATACATTCAAACTGGCACACACATTTTCTGACCATAATAGAACGCAACTGGAAGTCAATAACCATCAAAGAACCAGAACATTCCAATTATGTGGAGGTTAAACAACACATTCCTAAGCAATCAGTGGGTCAAAGCAGAAATTGCAAGAGAAATTGCTAAATAACTAGAGACAAATGAAAATGAGAACACAGCATATCAAAACTTTGCAGCGAAGGTGGTGCTGAAGGGGAAATTTATAGCTCTAAATGCATACATTAAAAAAGAAGAAAGAGCTAAAGTAAAAAAACTAAATGAACAACTGAAGAAGCTAGATCAGCAAACTAACTCTACAGCAAGTAGAAGGAAAGAAATAACAAGGATTAAAGCAGAAATAAATAATGTGGACAACAAAAAAAATAGAGAATAAATAAAACCAAAAGTTGGTTCTTTGAGAAGATCAACAAGATTGACAAACCCTTAGCTAGACTGACTAAGTAAAAAAGAAAGAAGACCCAAATAAACAAAATCATACATGAGAGGGGGGACATTACTGTGGATCCTGAAGAAATTAAAAAATTCATAAGAGGATACTATGAACGATACACCAACAAACTAGACAATTTAGAGGAAATGGATAATTTCCTGGAAATACATGAACAGCCTAGACTGAAGAAGAAATAGAAGACCTCAACAAATCAATCACAAGTAAAGACATCCAATCATTCATCAAAAAGCTTCCTACAAATAAAAGCCCAGGGTCAGATGACTTCACAGGGGAATTTTACCAAACTTTCCAAAAACAACTGACACTATTCCTGCTCAAACTCTTTCAAAAAATTGAAGAAAGAGGAACACTAGCTAACTCATTTTATGAGGCTAACGTCACTCTAATATCAAAACCAGATAAAGATACTACAAGAAAGGAAAACCACAGGTCAATCTCCCTAATGAATATAGATGCAAAAATTCTCAAAAAATACTTGCAAATTGAATCCAAAGACACATTAAAAGAATCATACACCACAACCAAGTGAGATTCGTTACAGACATGCAAGAGTGGATCAACATAAGAAAATCAATCACATTAACAAATTGAAAGGGAAAAATCAAATGATCATCTCAATAGATGCAGGGAAAACATTTGACAAAATTCAGCATCCTTTTTTGATAAAATCACTTCGAAAGGTAGGAATTGAAGGGAACTTCCTCAATATGATAAAGGGCATATATAAAAAACCCACAGCCAGCATAGTACTCAATGGTGAGAGATGGAAAGCCTTCCCCCTAAGATCAGGAACAAGACAAGGATGCCCGCTGTCACCACTGTTATTCAACATTGTGCTAGAAGTTCTAACCAGAGCAATCCAGCAAGACAAAGAAATAAAAGGCATCCAAATTGGAAAGGAAGAAGTAAAACTGTCATTATTTGCAAATGATATGATCATATATTTGGAAAATCCTGAGAAATTGACAACACAGCTACGTGAGCTAATAAATTCAGCAAAGTGGTGGGATACAAGATTAGTGTGCAAAAGCTAGTAATGTTCCTATACACTAGAGATGAACTAACTGAAGAGACAGTCAAGAAAAAAAATTCCATCCACAATAGCAACTTAAAAAATCAAATACCTAGGAATAAACTTAACCAAGTATGTAAAAGACCTCTACAAAGAAGATGACATAACTTTCCTAAAAGAAATCATAGGTGTCCTAAAGAAGTGGAAAGATATTCCATGTTCATGGACAGGAAGGCTAAACATCATTAAGATGTCAATTCTTCCCAAACTGATCTACAGATTCAATGCAATCCCAATTAAAATTCCAACAACATATTTGGCAGGCTTGGAAAAGCTAGTTGTCAAATTTATTTGAAAGGGAAAGCAGTGTCAAATTGCTAAAAACATTCTAAAAATGAAGAATGAAGTAGGAGGACTCACACTTCCTGACTTTGAAGCCAACTATAAAACCACAGTATTCAAAACAGCATGGTACTGGCAAAAAATAGACATATTGACCAATGGAATTGTATTGAGAGTTCAGATATCAATCCTCAGATTTATGGTTGACTGATTTTTGATAAGGCCCCCAAATCCACTGAACAATCTCTTCAAAAATGGGACTGGGATAACTGGATATCCATATCCAAAAGAATGAAAGAGGACCACTACCTCACACTCTATACAAAAATTAACTCAAAGTGAATAAAAGACCTCTATATAAGAGACAGTACCTAGAAGACAACTCCTAGAAGATAATGTAGGGAAATATCTTCAAGACCTAGTATTAGGAGGCCATGTCTTAGACCTCATAGCCGAAGCACAAGCAATGAAAGAAAACAAAACATAAACAGGAACTCCTGAAAATCAAAAGCTTGTGTGCCTCAAAATACTTAGTTAAAAAAGTGAAGAGGCAGCCAAATCAATGGGAGAAAATATTTGGAAACCATGTATCTGATAAGAGACTGATATCCTGCATATATAAAGAAATCCTACAACTTAACCACAATAGTACAAACAGCCCAATTATAAAATGAGCAAAAGATACAAAAAAACATTTTTCCAAAGAGGAAATGCAAGTGGCTAAAAAACATGAAAAATGTTCATATTCACTAGCTATTGGAGAAATGCAAATCAAAACCACAATGAGATATCATCTCACACCAATAAGAATGGCTGTCATTAAATAAACATTACTAATGCTGGAGAGGATGTAGAGAAATTGGAACTCTTTTTCATTGCTGGTGGGAATGTATCATGGTATAGCCGCTGTAGAAGACAGTTTGGTGTTTCTTCAGAAAACTAGATATCAAGTTACCCTACAATCTGGCAATTTCACTTCTCTGTATATACCCAGAAGATATGAAAGCAGTGAAATGAACAGATATTTGCACACTGATGCTCATAGCAGCATTGTTCACAATTGCCAAGAGATGGAAACAATCCAAGTGTCCTTCAGCAGACGAGTGGATAAACAAAATGTGGTAGATACACACGATAAAATACTATGCAGCAGTAAGAAGGAACAAGGTCCTGAAATGCGTGACAACATGGATGAACCTTGAAGACCTAATGCTGAGTGAAATAAGCCAGACACAAAAGGGGAGATATTGTCTGTTACTACTAATGGGAACTCCCTGAACAATGTCAAATCAGTGTCTTATAATGTAGAATATAGGGGGCCTGGAGATAAACAGAAGCTAGTGAAGAGGGAATGGTAACCTAATGTGTACAGACATGATAATCAGAGTGAATTTAAAGGTATGTGAATGATAAGGGGTGACGATAGTTCGTTAATGGGATTATAAGTATCAGTGCCTCATTGAAGGCGAACATGATTGAAAGTGGTTGTTTAAAAGCATGCAACCCACAGATCAGCACTACAAATATAAATAAGCATTTGCATGATATACTTCTAAGGTATGACACTGGTACAAAGAGTTAACAACAGAGTGGTATATGGAAAAACTACCCATTTTGTATTATAGACTATATTTAATAGGAATACCTTACCAGCACTACACTAATACTAGGGATGAATAATTAGCAGTTGATAAGAGCTCTGGAATGTTTTATGTTAGGGTAATTGTTTAAAATTGAGAGTGATGATGATTGTACAGCTAAGTGAAGATGATGTGAGACACCAATTTTTTATCCTTGACAGAATATATGCTATATGAAATTAGGAACCCACTATTAATAAGTCAAGCCCTTGATCTTGAGTCTTGCTCTTGTGAAACTTATGGCTGTAAATGAGAGGCTCATACTTCCGATAATTATGCCTAAGAGGCACCTCCAGAGAACCTCTTTTGTTGCTCAGATGTGGCCTTTCTCTCTCTAAGCCCAACTCAGCAAATAAATTTAACCTCTCCCCGCAAGGGATATGACTCCCAGGGGAATGAATCTTCCAGGCGACATGGGACATGACTCCCAGGAATGAGCCTGGCCCTGGCATCGAGGGATTGAAAATGCCTACTTGACCAAAAAGGGGAAAAGAAAGAAAAGTGACAAGCTGAGGTCACAGTGGCTGCCACGGTATGCCATGTGCTTACCAAGAGTAGTCCCAAAATAACTAAGTCCCTATCTGAGATTCTATAAAAACTTCACTCACTCAGTTTATCTCTCAAAAACTTAAATCCACCAGAGTGTTCCTTTGCCATATAAGTCCTAAAACCCAGCGGCAACAGTCTCCTTAAGAACAGCAACCAGATTCCCCGTAATGTCAACACCCCTTTTCAATAAGAACATGTTAGGGTGGTCACTGCCTAGGTACCCCTGAAGAACAAGAAAGTGATTATGTGAGAGGAAGGGGTAGCAACAGACAAGATAGTATTCATAATCTTTATTAAATCCTGAATTTTTATATAAATTTTTTTAGATGGTAGGGTATTAGAATAGCTAGAAGGAAATAACTGAAAAGGTGGAACTGTAACCCATAACATTCTTTGAAATTTGCTCTCTACTTGTTAAATCATACTTTGAAAGTTATCACTGTTATATATAAATGTTACATTTCATAATTTAAAAAAAAAAAAGGAGATACCTTTACACATCTATTAAGATGTCTAGAACCCAAAAAACCTGGCAAATGTTGGTGAGGTTGTGGAGCAACAGGAACCCTCACCGATTGCTATAGGAAATGCAAAATGGTCCAGCCAGTTTGGAAGACAATTTGGTAGTTTCTTACAAAGCTAAACATGGTCTTACCATATGATCCAGCAATAATGCAAACTGATGTCCACACAAAAACTTGCACACGAGTATTTATAGCAGCATTATTCATAATTGCTCAAAACTGTGAGCCACCAGGATGTCTTTCAAAAGGTGAATAGATAAGCTGTGATATATCACCATACAATGAAATGTTATTCAATAATAAAAAGAAATGAGCTATCAAGTCATGAAAATACATGGAAGAACCTTACATGCATATTGCTAGGTGAAAGAAACCACTCTGAAAAGGCTACATACTGTATGATTCCAAATATGTGACATTGTGAGAAAGGCACCACCATAGAGAAAGTAAAAAGATCAGTGGCTACCAGGGATTGGGGGGGAGGGGTGGACAGGGTGAGAGAGGAGGAATGGATAAGTGGAACATAGGGGATTTTAGGGCAGTGAATGTGTTCTGTACGGAACTGTAACAGTAGATACATGATGCTATACATTTGTCAAAACCCATAGTACTGTACAGCACAGAGAGTGCACCCTAATCTAAACTATGAACTTCAGCTAGTAACAATGTATAACATTGTTTCATCAATTGTAACAAAAGTACAGACTAATATCATAGGTTAATAATAGCGGAGAGTGAGTAGGGGAACTCTTTGTTACTATCTGCTTAATTTTCTGTAAACCTAACACTGTTCTAAAACACAGTCTATTAGTTATAAAAAGTGGATAAACCCTGTATTTCTATATAATACTTTTCTTTATTATTTCTAGTTATTACCTTGCTTTTAGGAAGTGATGAACACCATTGGTCTGTCTATTAAATAGGCTTCAATTATATTCAAAGCAGGAAACATTTTGTTCAGTGGTCTAGTATATAATGTACTCTCTGGTATTAGGGAAATCATGAAGCTCTTCTCTGGATTACTGCCAGAAGAAAATTTGCTCTGCAAATTTCCACCAAAAAGTGTTTTAACATTCTGATAGTAGTCATATAAGGGAAAATATTTCAACCCAGGGACTCACAAAACTGTTACCAGTGTCAATAGCGTAGTTCTCTTTTTTATTGATGGCAGCATAAGGGATAACTTCTGATATTATTATGTGAAATTGAGGCTCTCTTAGCTTCTGGTGTAAATGTAATAGATACTTGGTACATTAATAGAATTTGAAATATCCCCAGGCCTTTGAACAAAATTGCAACAGAAAAAAAAAAAAAAAAGCAGAATTCTTTGGATTTAAAATATTTCAACTCTTCTATTAGCAAGCTGACTTTAGGAAAAGCCATTTGACCTGAATCCTCATTTTCCTCTTCTCGGAGTTCTCCTTTATCAGGAGAGGACATTCTTTTTCATGTAATACACAGTCTAAAGAGAGGGGAATATAGATGAGTGATAAAAGAAAGGGATTCCCGCCTCTAGAAACCAATCTTGGTGGTCAATGGAGATGTCATATCTACATACTTCTCACTGGGTTTTCCCAACTTTTCGATTAAGGCAAGTTTGGACCAGATGACCTTGGGTTTCTGTGAAATATTTGAAATGTCAATAGCAAGTGAGAAAATCGAGTATAGCCATGAAGAAACAAAATCTTCCTTGCGTCACATATTGGATTGAAGATGTGACCTGCAATTGTAATGCATTCAAAAGATGGTACACTGTGATGGCCCAGTCAAGTTAAAGAATAGTGAGAGATTCGTCCTGTATTCTGTATCAAAGGAATACATAATCTAGGATTTCTCTGTGGTTTCCATGGTTCACATAAAGATGCACAATCTCTTGGAAGCTGGCAGAGAGATTGAGATTGGAATTCTAGGCCGAGATCCTTGGGCCGGAAGCTGGCTCTGCCATTTAGTTGCTGTGTGAGAAGTTAGGCAAAATACTTAAATCTCTGTGTTTCAATTTCTTTCTGTATATGGAAATGATAAACATAATACATACTTCAGAGGGTTGTTTTGAGAATTAAATCAATCAATGTATATGAAATACTAGTACTGTACTGGACCCTAGGAAATGCTATGTAAATATTAGGCATCAGTGCACAGCCCAGCATTTGCCTTCTTAGAACTCTCTGTAAACCTTGAGTGCCAGATGAATACATTTGAATATTCTTCTGCGTGCTTTTATCTGTGACATTTAAGTAGGATTGAATTTTCATTAAATAAGAAGTTGAGAATAACCAAAATGAGCTCCAGTATCTGTATTAGAAAGGCATGCATTTTGCTCCTAGTTAAGCAGAAATAGTGAAATGCCGCCAAACCTTGGCATCAGCTGTTATAGAGTAAAAACATCTTTAGACATATTCAAGAAGTAGGATTTGGGTCTTATGCAGGATAATTATTAGTCTGAAGATATTAAAAAGATTTTATGGCAAAGGTCACATATGATGTATTTTTAGATTCATACAGTGTAAAAATTGTTGGAATAACTGTTACTATTTTTAAAACAGGAATCCCTATTTAAGATGTGCCATTCTTTTGCAAAAAGGGGACACATGGCATACATGTCCCATGTCAGCAGTCAGCTAGTTGTACATAGAGATGATCCCTTTAGAGGGGAGGTGCCGTCTCCAGAAGGCCACGTTCTCCACTATTCCTTGATGTCTTATATTCAACCTGCTTCACTCACAGTTTCTGTGCTGCTCTCCAAATGTGTTTGTATCCATAGTTACTTTTAGTATGAAATAATAGAAAATTTAAATAGACATAAATGACTGGCAATTCTGCCACATAACACACCCGAATGATGACTACTGAATTACATTGCTGGCTGCTATATACAGCAGTTTTATATAGTGGTTTGTGGTTTTTTTCTCTTGTTTTGTTTTGTTTTTAGTTTTGTTTTGTTTTTGGCTATTACTATTTATTGCAGAGACTATATGCACTATTTTTCAAAATGAGGCCTTCCATTCCTAACTGTGAGCTGTGACTTGGCCGGCTGGTCTGTCTCCTGTCACCAGCTTCCTAAGTTTCTCATCCTTTAATTGGTGTTGAGCTTTAGAGTGATTTTGTCATTTTCCACTTCTGTTTAATGTTACAGAGTCTGTGATGCTACCATGACGGCACTCTCTGTCACATGACTGAGCCAGTGGACAGGTAGCCTTAGGGACCCCTCATGCTAGGAAGTAGCTGTGCTAGGTCCCTCCTGCTGATGAGAATGTTTCCTCTTCTTGTAACTCTTCACACAGCTAACAAAACCAGCATTGCTGGTGGTGTCCCGATGAATGGGGGCATGAAGTAAGATAGAAAACTTCATGTTGCAATCAGGTGTGAAAGTGAGTATTGCAGAAAAGCTGTTTGTTATTAACACTTTAAACAGCTTTATGGAAATATAATTGATAATCAGATTGCACATATTAAAGTGCACAATTTGATAAGTTTTGAAATATGTATACACCCATGAAGCCATCACCACAGTCAAGATAATTATCATGTCTATCACTCCAAAAGTTTCCTTGTCCCTGGCATACACTGATCTGCTTTCTATTGCTGTAGATCAGTTTGCATTTTCTGGAGTGTCATAAAAATGGAATCATACAGTATATGCTCTTTTTTTTTGTCCTGGCTTTCACTTGGCATACTTGTTTTAGGATTCATCTATTTTTTATTAATTCCTTCTTATTGTTGAGTAGTATTCCATTGTAGTGATGTACTATAATTTGTTTATCCATTTGCCTGTTGGTGGACATTCATGTTTCCACGTTTTGGTATTATGAATAATGCTGCTAGAAATTTTCATGTACCTATGTAACTATAGTTAAGCCTGACCTTATAGCCCATTCCAACATGCAGGTTCACCCATCCCTCATTTCTGAATCCCTTTTCAATGATGTTCTGTATTGCTAATGCTGCCATTATGCAAAATACCAGAAATAGATTGGCTTTTATAAAGGGGGTTGATTTGGTTACAAATTTACAGTCCTAAGGCCATAAAAGTGTCCAAACTAAGGCATCAACAAGATGATACCTTCACTGAAAAATGGCCGATGGCGTCCAGAATACCTCTGTCAGCTGGGAAGGCATGTGGCTGGTGTCTGCTGGTCCTTTGCTCCTGGGTTGTTTCAAAATGGCTTTCTCTAAAATATCTCTAGGTTTCTCTTAGCTTAGCATCTCCAAGCATCCTTCTGTCTTCATCTCCAAGCATCTCTGTGTCAACTACCAAGCGTCTCTCCAAAAGTCTCTCTCAGCTGCCCTTGAGGTGTTTTGTCCTCTTTTAGCTTCTCCAGAGCAAACTTTGGGCTAGCATCTCAAAAGCACCAGCAAGCATCTGGGTCTGCTCCTTTTAAAGGACTCCAGAAAACTAATCAAGATCAATGCTGAGTGGGCAGGGCCACATCTCCAGGAACATTCAATCAAGAGGTCACACCCTAATAAAAAAGATTAACCTGCCCCCACAAGATTGCATTAAAGAATATGGCTTTTTCTGCGGGACATAATATACACAACCTGGTACAAATGGTGAGAAATCCTGGGTGACTACTGCCTCAAAATCTGGTGCTAAATTCAAAACTATTGAATAAATTGTTGCTATTATTATTAATAATGTTATCATTCTCCAAATCTAGCCACACCAACTTCTAATGGGAAAAATGTGAACATTGAGTGATCAAACATTGATTGATGACAGGTAATAGCTTTGAGGTGATATCATCCCCCTTCCCACCCTGGATATTTTAAACAATTAGAGATAGTTCTCTGCGAAAACATGTTCTCTCCACATACCCTCCTAATTCTTATCATGTCTAGAAAAAGTGTATTCAAGAACCACCTAGACTTTCTAGTGAATCTGAAAGTTAAGACAGAGTAGCAATGTGATAGTTATAATAACAGCTGTGTCACAAGTTAGTTGGTCCCAGCCAAAGTGGAGAGACAATTGGAAAATTTTCTAAGTGATCAGAGTCCAAGAGGAACCACTGTAGCCTTCACTTCATTTCAGAAACAAGGAGGTAGAGTTTACCTACCTTGATCATTCTTAATGAGACTAACGCCTCAAATTCTGTCAATATCAAGAAAATATATTTACAGCTCTCTAAACATGTCTGCAGATAAAGAATATATACAGAGAGGCAAGCAGGCATTGGAGTGTGCAAGTGTGTGTGCGCAGAACTTGAAGGATTTGTAATTATTTATAGGGGTCCACAGCTTTTTAAAAATGCAAAAACCTTTATTCATTCCTTCTTAATTCAGAATAGCTGAGTCTAAATTACAGCCTTTTCTCATTTATGATTACAGACTAAATAAACAAATTGCTGACTTTTTTTCCCAATAACTTAACTCCAGAATCTCATAAAGAGAAAGCACATGAAAATACTGCACTGTGCCTTATGTCTATTCCAGTGGTTCTCAACTCTGGACTCACTGGAGTTCTTAGTTGTCTTAAGGAGTGGTTTGTGGTTCTCTGTAAACCAAGAACAGTTAACATTCCAAAGCTTGTAGATTTTTAAAAATAATCTCCATTGGCCTGAGGATATTTCCAAATTGAGTTCTTTCCTCATCTTTCTTAAGTGATACGCTCAGCAACACCTTAAATTTTGGTTCTTAGCACTGGCTGCACAGTAGAAACACTTGGCAGCCTTTATTATTTTTATTCTCATTTAACTATCAATGTCAGCTCCACCATCAAAGATTCTGATTGAAGTCATTGGGATGAAGCCTATCCATTGATTTTTTTTTTTTTTTTTCCAAAAATCCCTCGGTTATTCTAATGTGAGAACCACTGGTCTTATACTGTAGTCCAGCAACTGACCTCTCTTTTCTGTTTTCTCTGTTCCTTCTGCTTCACTTTCCCATTAACGTTTCATAATGAGTGCCCATCTGACCTCCTCAACTCCTCCTCCTCTTTCTCCTCCTCCTCCTCCTCTTCTCTCTCCCTCCCTCCCTCTCCAGCACTAGTCATTACCTCCTTTGTAATCTTATTGTTGAAGAACATCTCATTTTAATTTGCCTCCTCTTGATTATCATTGCAACTGAGAGCTTTTGCAACTGTTTCTAATTCTTTTGGGATTTACTTCTTTGTGTTTTTATCCAATCTTCTATTGGGGTATTTTTTGCGCTATTTATTTAAAAGACTATTATAGATTAAAGATACTGAGACTATGGTCCCTGCTTACCTCCTGGTGTCAACTCTAATCTCACCAAGAACATGATTTTATTTAAGTTCATTATTTAAGCATTAATGTAATGCTGTTTACATTAACCTTTTAGTGGTGGGCATTTTCTCTGTTTATTGCTTAGCATGGTGCCCACTTTTAAGCTCCTGTCTGTCCTCTTGAGTACTCAGATTTTATTGTGTTATTGTCAGCTCATTTGTAATAAATGAAGGGCTAAATCTGAAATGGCTAACCAGAAATCCATGGACCAGATTCAGGCTATTGCTATATTATTTTTGGCTTACCAGGTATTATTTTAAAAATTTGTTCATATCTGCATTTAAATTTGGATTTTTTTTAGCATTATAAAATTGAATGTCAACATTCATTAAAACCATTATAAAATTGATTTATAACAATATAAATCACCATTAAGTATCCACACTCCTTCCCTCTCCATAGAAATAGGAAAAAATCTGTCATCACTGGGCCCATAATGCTGTCAGAGTTCTCCACCATCACCATGATGCCCTATTGCTTGACAGCCAGCTTCACACATTTACATTACCTATGTGGCCTATTGACCTTTGAGCAGGGCTCTCTGAACTCAGCACTATTGACATTTTGATCCAGATCCTTCTTTGTTGGGGTAGAAAGTCTGTCCAGTACATCATAAGATGATTAGCAGCAGCTCTGGCTTATACCCACAAGAAACCAGTAGCACACCCCTTTCCCCAGCAAGAGGAGACAACCAAAAATGTCCCCAGACATCGAAATCCTCTGTTATTGGGGAGGGGGTGAGGAGGTATCAAAATAGCCTCTCTGGTTTAATATTCAGAATTTCTAAAGAAACACTAAAACTCAACAACAAAAAGACAACCCAATTAAAAAGTGGACAAAGGGCTTAAATAGACATTTTTCCAAAGAAGATTTACAAAAGGGATAAACACATGAAAAGATGCTCAACATCATTAGTCATTAGGGAAATGCAAATTAAAAATCATTATGAGATCATACTTCACACCCACAAAGACAGCTATAATTAAAAGAACAGAGAATATCAAGTGTTGGAGAAGATGTGGAGAAACTGGAACTCTAGTGTATTATTGGTGGGGATGTAAAATGGTGTAGGCATTGTGGAAAACAATATGGTGATTCCTCAAAACATTAAATACTGTATAGGCTTACCCTCTGACCTGGCAACCCCACTTCCAGGTATATACCCAAAGAGTGAAACCGGGTTGCAAACAGATACTTGTATGGTAATGTTTATAGCAGCATTATTCACAATAGCCAAAAGCTGAAAACAACCCAAATGTGTGTCAACAAATGAATGGATAGACAAAATGTGGTACATACCTACAATGGGCTATTATTCAGCCATAAGAAATAATGAAGTTATGAGACATGCTGCAACATGGAAAAAACTTGAAAACATTCTGCTCAGTGAAATAAGGAAAACACAATAGGACCAAAATTGTAAGATATCACTTATAAGAGTTGGCTAGGGATAGAAACCAGATTAGAAGTTAGCAGAGGAGGGGGGAAGGAGAGATAGGGAGAAAGGAGAAGTATTTGTTTGTAAAAAAAATTTTTTTTTAATGAGTTTACTCTGAAACATGAGGGTGTGGAGCCGTATGATTTATGAGGTCTTTTGCAAATTTAAAAACAAAATAATAAGTAAAATAAAATAAAATTTTAAAATGTAGTCCTTGATCTCAAAGAACTTCTAGCCTTGTGGGGAAGGCAGGTACATGCAAAACACCAGTAATAACAAAATAGAATATGAGAGTAGTTGAGGATCCAAATATTATAGGAATACAGAGGAAAAAGGTATTTTTTTTCAATATTTGTATTTTGGGGATGGAGGATTAGAAAAGACTATATGAAGAAGTTGATATGTTTGAGCAGGACCTTAAAAAATAATAGCCCTTCTTTGAGAACCACTGCTTTAGATTTTGGGATCTCTGATCTAGATTGGTTAATATCACTTGAAGATGTGGTATCAGTTAACAATCATGTAGGTGTTTTTTGCTATCCCCTCTTGAAACTCTCCCCCCACTCCTTGAGTGTGGAGAGAGGCTACAGAGATCTGAGGGTGATCTCTAATCAGGGCCCATGAATAGGAGGAGATAGACCAGATGATGGACTTTCCTTCAGAATACAAAGACCAGGAGCAGATCAAGAATTAGGGGTCCTGGCCCCACCCCCTTCTCGTTGACCTGACTTGACTTTGGGATCCTCTGAGCAGCAAAGCCTCCATTTCGGTGAGCAGGTTGACCAGGATGAAAGTTACGGGAAGGTGCAGGGGTCTCCAGCCCTCGCAGAGCTGCTCCTGGGACACTGTGGCAGCCCCTTCTAACACAATCCCCAAGGGTGCATTTTCTCTCCCAGCACTAGTTGCCAGTGAGAAGTAGGGAAGAAATTACAATAGAGGGTGAACATATTAGTGAAATCTTACCACTAGGCTGTGCAGAGTTTTGTCCTGTTTCTTTGCTTTGGAAATTTGATGTTATCTGGTTTGGGGACATTGCCATTAGAGTCTGTGTCAACCATTGCCCAATGCCTCCGTGCCTGCTCTTGCATCTGAGATGTGGTGATTTAGGAGTCAACTTTTTTCTGGAACTTGCTGAGGAAATGTCTTCACTTCTGTATAGGGTGGGTCAGATTTTCTCTCAGACCAAATCCACCGTCTTTACATCCTCTTGAAATTTTTCAAGGTTTCTTGCTGAGCAATTTTACCCTTTCTTATTTTCCTAAACTGCTGCCAATCTTTTTGTATTTTAAGTATTTTTTTTTTTTTAGTTGTTTCAATGGTGTTTGGGGCAAAAGGGAGTTTAAACTTGTAGGTTTAATTTTCCATGTTGAAACCAGAAGTTAGACGAAATTACTGGTTGGTAGTGTGGGCCATTGGAATGCCTTCTCTGAGGTTTTGAAATTCCAGCTGGATTAGTATCATTCTGAGAAACTTTAAGTAAGCTTCTTAACGTAGCAGGAGGCATGGGGGTATGGGCTGCCCATAGTGCCACATCATTCTAATCTTAAAGCTGTATTGGATTATGTGTAGATTTGAACGGGTTTTATTGATGTTGAGTGATAATGTGAGGAGTGGTAGCCTTACCAGTTCTTCACTGTTCTTTGCTTGCATAAACATTTTGATTTAGGATAGCACTCATTTATTCATTCATTTATTTAGTTAAGGTTTATTGTTTATTTTATGCCTGTCACTGGAGCTGGAATACATCAGTGAAAAAAGCAATACAGTGTTCCTTCCCATATGAGCTTACATCTAGAAGGGGAAAGCAAAGAAACAAATACATGAATAGCATTGTTTCACATAGGAATGATGCATATGATGAAAATAAAGAAAGGTAGGGGGTAGAGAATTGGGCCTTCCCAACTTCTGTTTCAGATATAGCAATCAAGAGGCCATTCAGAAAAGACGGCTTTTGAGCAGAAGTCTGAATGATATGAAGCAATAAGCAATGTAAAATTCAAGAGGAAACATGTCCAAGGCAGAAGTTGGGAAGCTTGGCTGGTTGAGAAAAAACAAAACAATGAGGCCAGTGTGTCCAGAGTGGAGTAAGCAAAAGGGGGGTGATGGGAGATGGGGTCAGAAAAGTCACAAAAGTACCTACAAACAAGGTAAGGGGTTTGTTGTTGTTGTTGTTGTTTTCCTAAATGTGATTAGTAGCTCTTGGAGGTTTTTAAGCATGGGAATCTGATATATTATTTTTAAAAGATCTCCCTGGCTGCGGTGTGTAGGGGGATAAGACTGGAAGCATAGAGACCTGTTAGGAGTTTACTGCTGTAATGCAAGCAAGAGATGATGGTGGCATGCTGTTCATTGTGAGCAGTAGAGACAACAGAAGTTTACAGATTTGTTTGGAGTTAGACCATGCTGATGGCCTGGTTGTAGGAGATGAGGGAGAGGGAAAAATCAGGGATAATTTATTGGTTTTGTACGTCAGCAACTAGGTGGATGATGGAACCATTCACTGAGATGATGATTTGGTCAGGACAAGTTTGAGGGCTCATTTAGGGATGGGGGAAATCAATAGTTTTGGAAATTTGGAGATTTTAGGTGATTAATCAATAATTTTTGAAGGTTTGGACCCCTGGAAGTGATTGCAGTGAACAGGCACACAAGGATGGTGGGATTAGTCCCGATGAAGGGGACAGTAGGTAAACAGCTTTAATTACATCTCCCTCTGCTTGATTGGTGTCTTATGGGCTCTTTCTCTACAATATGTGGTCACAACTTGATGACCTGGGGGCTTGCGAGGACCACAAATCCCACCCTAGTCTTACTGAGTCAGGATCTGCATTTTAACAAGATCCCCATAAAATTCTCATGCATGTTGGGAAGGAGTAGCTAATTTTTATCATGAGGAAACATCAAACAAACCCAAACCAAAGGGTATTCAACGAAACATCTGTAATCTTCAAAAATGTCACTCTCATAAAGGTCAAAGGAGGGCTGAGGAACGGTTCTGGTTTAAAGAAAAAGGAAGAAATGTGATAACTAAATGCAGCACATGACTGTGGTTTGGGGTTGGATCCTTTTGCTCTAAAAGTTATTCTTGGAACAGACAGCAGGCAGAACTTGAATGGGGTCCCTGGGTGAAGGATATATGGGGGTTGCTTACTGCTGTGGCCACCTTGGCATTCTTTTTTTTTTTTTTTAATTTTGTCCGTTATGGGCCATTTGCCATGCGATGCTGAGACAGATGTGACCTGAGGGAGGGATTTCTGGAGGTTTCACTTCATCCAACAGCACATGAGCACTGCAGATCCTTCTTACAACCTTAGATGGTGGTCACCAAAACCTTCCCAGGAGACAAGGTGCACTGGAGACCTCCCTTACATTCTGCCTGGGTGATATCTCAGACAGGAAAGGGGGATTCTTATCATGTGTCAGGGAAGGAGCAAGAGAAAAATTGGGGTAGACTTGGGTCATTGTGGCATTCATTCCAAGACAAGGCTTTACCAAAAAAAAAAAAATCATAGAAACATTTACAGCTCTGAGTCCATTTTCCTTCTGATTCATTTTTTTCCATCAATGATTGTTTAATGTTGAAAACCTTATACTTGCCTTTTTCTGTATTTGTAAAAATTTTTGTCTTTCTATTTAATACTGTCAGCTCCCTATCCCACATATATTTCCAAAACACAAAAACAACTCTCAAATCATAAATGGTAGTGATTTGCTTCATATACCTAGAGAATTCTTGAAAAGTGTGTCTTTTCTCCAATGTGGGTAGAGAACCCACCCCCCCCCCACCCCCATGAAATGACTGCATCCCGGTAGTGCTGACTTGAAAATCCTGATATAGGTAATTCATGAGTTCAGGGGTTTTGTGTTATCATGCCCTGAAATCAAAGGACAGATACTTCTTAGAAATCATTAGTAGAGTTGAACTGTCATCTTGAGGTTAACTCACCATTCATCAAGCCAGGTATTCTTAGTTTTTGTAAGAAACTTAAGTTCCTAGGCTGAAGATCAGATTTCAAGAGATCAGATCTGATGTTTAGTAATGAAAATACTTCAGAAACACACTTATTCTTTATTCCATTGAAGAATATAATTTAGGTCTCCAAATACATGGATTGAATAAGTAAATCAAAATCATGCATTTATTGCTCATAACTTTAAACAAAGTCAATAATAGGAAATTATGTGCTCATTTCCCAAGTCGCGCTACGTTGTAGAGTATCTGATTTAGCAGCTTCATCATGACCAATTGGGATAAAAGTGAATGATTCATTCAGTCCACTTGATTTGCTTGCAGGTTGTGTGATTTGCTTCTGAGATATGAAACCCTTTGCTGTACCTTCATTTTTTTGCTTCTGATGCCTTGTGCTTCGTGGGGAGTCACAGTTTTTTTAAATAAGTTGACAGCCAGTGCCGATAAGCAACTCACTCAACCTTAGGTCAAGGACTGGAAACAGCGTGACCAGTATTTGTATCATCCGCTTAACTCAGAACCCACCTTTCCTTAGAGAAGTGAAGCCTGGTGTGACATGGAAACTATTGTGTGTCAACTTATGGGGGGCACATAGGACTTTGATTGGAAGAGCAAACTCCTTTTATCTCTTTGTTTCACATTTACTTTGTTTTCAATCATATTCAAGCATTGAGTATCCAAATGAAAAATGAAAAACTACAGGATTCCTAACCCTCTTGAACACTGTTCTTTCCCATTCTTATTTTTTAAAAGGTTAAATTCATGCCTGACTCAAAAGTTTTAATTACAGGAATTATCACAATGAAAATTATCATAAGAATGATTCTCCAGTTCAGGTTCTTTTTGTTGGGTGTTTAAAAGCATGCTTCTTTTTCATCAGTTAGTTGAAATGATTCTCACTTTCCATGTGATCTGGACATGTGGAATGTATTAAGATTAAGGCTGCATTTCACCTGCACGGACATGAAGAAAAATAAACACATTTCTAAGATTTCTAAGAAGGAAAAATTTATGAGGGATGGAAGCAGTGGCTAATGGTGCATGCTTTTATCACTATGAAAGCAGTCTCTGCTTATTCAAAGTCTTTTAAAAGATATTTGAAGTTCATCTAACTGTAAATGTTTCTAACATTGCTTCCTTAACCAAATAGTATAAACACCACTGGTGATCCCATATTTAGAAAATAAATTTTCTACTAAAATAAAAACATTAGAAATAGTATTTATTTTAAGAATCTGTGGCTTTTATTTTTTTTTTTTTTTTAATCATTTTATTGAGATATATTCACATACCACGCAGTCATACAAAACAAATTGTACTTTCGATTGTTTACAGTACCATTACATAGTTGTACATTCATCACCTAAATCAATCCCTGACACCTTCATTAGCACACACACAAAAATAACAAGAATAATAATTAGAGTGAAAAAGAGCAATTGAAGTAAAAAAGAACACTGGGTACCTTTGTCTGTTTGTTTCCTTCCCCTACTTTTCTACACATCCATCCATAAACTAGACAAAGTGGTGTTTGGTCCTTATGGCTTTCCCAATCCCATTGTCACCCCTCATAAGCTACATTTTTATACAACTGTCTTCGAGATTCATGGGTTCTGGGTTGTAGTTTGATAGTTTCAGGTATCCACCACCAGCTACCCCAATTCTTTAGAACCTAAAAAGGGTTGTCTAAAGTGTGCATAAGAGTGCCCACCAGAGTGACCTCTCGGCTCCTTTTGGAATCTCTCTGCCACTGAAGCTTATTTCATTTCCTTTCACATCCCCCTTTTGGTCAAGAAGATGTTCTCCGTCCCACGGTGCCAGGTCTACATTCCTCCCTGGGAGTCATATTCCACGTTGCCAGGGAGATTCACTTCCCTGGGTGTCTGATCCCACGTAGGGGGGAGGGCAGTGATTTCACCTTTCAAGTTGGCTTAGCCAGAGAGAGAGGGCCACATCTGAGCAACAAAGAGGCATTCAGGAGGAGACTCTTAGGCACAAATACAGGGAGGCCTAGCCTCTCCTTTGCAGCAACCGTCTTCCCAAGGGTAAAACTTATGGTAGAGGGCTCAACCCATCAAACCACCAGTCCCCTATGTCTGTGGTCATGTTAGCAACCATGGAGGTGGGGTAGGCGAATACCCCTGCATTCTCCACAGGCTCCTCAAGGGGGCACTACATCTTTTTTTTTTTTTTTTCCCTTGTTTGTCTTTTTTCTTTTTTCTTTTTTTTTTTTTTTTAACTTTCCCTTCTTTTTTCAAATCACCTGTATGAAAAAAAAAGTTAAAAAGAAAACAAACATACAATAAAAGAGCATTTCAAAGAGACCATAGCAAGGGAGTAAGAAAAAGACAACTAACCTAAGATAACTGCTTAACTTCCAACATGTTCCTACTTTACCCCAAGAAAGTTACATAATATAGCAACATTTCAGTGAACTTGTTCTTACTACAACCATCAGAAATTAACAGACCATAGTCATTTCTGGGCATCCCCAGAACGTTAAATAGCTTATCTGTTCTTCTTGGATTATTGTTCCCCCTTCCTTAATTGCTCTCTACTGCTAGTTCCCCTACATTCTACATTATAAACCATTTGTTTTACATTTTTCAAAGTTCACATTAGTGGTAGCATATAATATTTCTCTTTTTGTGCCTGGCTTATTTCGCTCAGCATTATGTCTTCAAGGTTCATCCATGTTGTCATATGTTTCACCAGATCGTTCCTTCTTACTGCCGCGTAGTATTCCATCGTGTGTATATACCACATTTTATTTATCCACTCATCTGTTGAAGGACATTTGGGTTGTTTCCATCTCTTGGCAATTGTGAATAATGCTGCTATGAACATTGGCGTGCAGATATCTGTTCGTGTCACTGCTTTCCGATCTTCCGGGTATATACCGAGGAGTGCAATCGCTGGATCGAATGGTAGCTCTATATCTAGTTTTCTAAGGAACTGCCAGACTGACTTCCAGAGTGGCTGAACCATTATACAGTCCCACCAACAATGAATAAGAGTTCCAATTTCTCCACATCCCCTCCAGCATTTGTAGTTTCCTGTTTGTTTAATGGCAGCCATTCTAACCGGTGTTAGATGGTATCTCATTGTGGTCTTAATTTGCATCTCTCTAATAGCTAGTGAAGCTGAACATTTTTTCATGTGTTTCTTGGTCATTTGTATTTCCTCTTCAGAGAACTGTCTTTTCATATCTTTTGCCCATTTTATAATTGGGCTGTCTGTACTATTGTCGTTGAGTTGTAGGATTTCTTTGTATATGCAAGATATCAGTCTTTTGTCAGATACATGGTTTCCAAAAATTTTTTCCCATTGAGTTGGCTGCCTCTTTACCTTTTTGAGAAATTCCTTTGAGGTGCAGAAACTTCTAAGCTTGAGGAGTTCCCATTTATCTATTTTCTCTTTTGTTGCTTGTGCTTTGGGTGTAAAGTCTAGGAAGTGGCCTCCTAATACAAGGTCTTGAAGATGTTTTCCTACATTATCTTCTAGGAGTTTTATGGTACTTTCTTTTATATTGAGATCTTTGGTCCATTTTGAGTTAATTTTTGTGTAGGGGGTGAGGTAGGGGTCCTCTTTCATTCTTTTGGATATGGATATCCAACTCTCCCAGCCCCATTTGTTGAAAAGACCATTATGGCTCAGTTCGGTGACTTTGGGGGCCTTATCAAAGATCAGTCGGCCATAGATCTGAGGGTCTATCTCTGAATTCTCAATTCGATTCCATTGATCTATATGTCTATCTTTGTGCCAGTACCATGCTGTCTTGGCAACTGTGGCTTTATAATAAGCTTCAAAGTCAGGGAGTGTAAGTCCTCCCACTTCGTTTTTCTTTTTTAGAGTGTCTTTAGCAATTCGAGGCATCTTCCCTTTCCAAATAAATTTGATAACTAGCTTTTCCAAGTCTGCAAAGTAGGTTGTTGGAATTTTGATTGGGATTGCATTGAATCTGTAGATGAGTTTGGGTACAATTGACATCTTAATGACATTTAGCCTTCCTATCCATGAACATGGAATATTTTTCCATCTTTTAAGGTCCCCTTCTATTTCTTTTAGTAGAGTTATGTAGTTTTCTTTGTATAGGTCTTTTACATCTTTGGTTAAGTTGATTCCTAGGTACTTGATTTTTTTTAGTTGCTATTGAAAATGGTATCTTTTTCTTGAGTGTCTCTTCAGTTTGTTCATTTCTAGCATATAGAAACATTACTGACTTATGTGCATTAATCTTGTATCCCGCTACTTTGCTAAATTTGTTTATTAGCTCTAGTAGGTGTATCGTTGATTTCTCAGGGTTTTCTAGATATAAGATCATATCATCTGCAAACAATGACAGTTTTACTTCTTCTTTTCCAATTTGGATGCCTTTTATTTCTTTGTCTTGCCGGATTGCCCTGGCTAGCACTTCCAGCACAATGTTGAATAACAGTGGTGACAGCGGGCATCCTTGTCTTGTTCCTGATCTTAGAGGGAAGGCTTTCAGTCTCTCACCATTGAGTACTATGCTGGCTGTGGGTTTTTCATATATGCTCTTTATCATGTTGAGGAAGTTTCCTTCAATTCCTACCTTTTGAAGTGTTTTTATCAAAAAGGGATGTTGGATTTTGTCAAATGCTTTTTCAGCATCTATTGAGATGATCAATTGATTTTTCCCTTTCGAGTTTTTAATGTGTTGTAATACATTGATTGTTTTTCTGATGTTGAACCATCCTTGCATGCCTGGAATGAACCCCACTTGGTCATGGTGTATGATTTTTTTAATGTGTCTTTGGATTCGATTTGCAAGTATTTTGTTGAGGATTTTTGCATCTATATTCATTAGGGAGATTGGCCGGTAGTTTTCCTTTTTTGTAGCATCTTTGCCTGGTTTTGGTATTAGATTGATGTTAGCTTCATAAAATGAGTTAGGTAGTGTTCCATTTTTTTCAATGTTTTGAAAGAGTTTGAGTAAGATTGGTGTCAGTTCTTTCTGGAAAGTTTGGTAGAATTCCCCTGTGAAGCCATCTGGCCCTGGGCATTTATTTGTGGGAAGATTTTTGATGACTGATTGGATCTCTTTGCTTGTGATGGGTTGGTTGAGGTCTTCTATTTCTTCTCTGGTCAGTCTAGGTTGTTCATATGTTTCCAGGAAATTGTCCATTTCTTCTACATTATCCAGTTTGTTGCCATACAGTTGTTCATAATATCCTCTTATAATTTTTTTAATTTCTTCAGGATCTGCAGTTATGTCACCTTTTTCATTCATTATTTTGTTTATATGGGTCTTCTCTCTTTTTGATTTTGTCAGTCTAGCTAGGGGCTTGTCAATCTTGTTGATCTTCTCAAAGAACCAACTTTTGGTGATATTTATCCTTTCTATTGTTTTTTTGTTCTCTATGTCATTTATTTCTGCTTTAATCCTTGTTATTTCTTTTCTTCTACTTGGTTTAGGATTGGTTTGCTGTTCATTTTCTAGCTTCTTCAGTTGATCCATTAGTTCTTTGATTTTGGCTCTTTCTTCCTTTTTAATATATGCGTTTAGTGCTATAAATTTCCCCCTTAGCACTGCTTTTGCTGCATCCCATAGGTTTTGGTATGTTGTGTTCTCATTTTCATTCGTCTCTATATATTTAGCAATTTCTCTTGCTATTTCTTCTTTAACCCACTGATTGTTTAGGAGTGTGTTGTTTAACCTCCAGGTATTTGTGAATTTTCTAAGTCTCTGATGGTTATTGACTTCTAATTGTATTCCATTGTGGTCAGAGAATGTGCTTTGAATAATTTCAATCTTTTTAAATTTATTGAGGCTTGTTTTATGTCCCAGCATATGATCTATTCTGGAGAAAGTTCCGTGAGCACTAGAAAAGTATGTGTATCCTGGTGATTTGGGATGTAATGTCCTGTAGATGTCTGTTAAATCTAATTCATTTATCAGATTGTTTAGGTTTTCAATTTCCTTATTGGTCTTCTGTCTGGTTGATCTATCTATAGGAGAGAGTGATGTGTTGAAGTCTCCCACAATTATTGTGGAAACATCAATTGCTTCCTTTAGTTTTGCCAATGTTTCTCTCATGTATTTTGTGGCACCTTGATTGGGTGCATAGACATTTACGATTGTTATTTCTTCTTGCTGAATTGCCCCTTTTATTAGTATGTAGTGGCCTTCTTTGTCTCTCAAAACATCCCTGCATTTGAAGTCTATTTTATCTGAGATTAATATTGCTACACCTGCTTTCTTTTGGCTGTAGCTTGCATGAAATATTTTTTTCCATCCTTTCACTTTCAGTTTCTTTGTGTCCCTGTGTCTAAGATGAGTCTCTTGTATGCAACATATTGATGGTTCATTTTTTTTGATCCATTCTGCGAATCTATATCTTTTAATTGGGGAGTTTAATCCATTTACATTCAACGTTAAAACCGTGAAGGCATTTCTTGAATCGGCCATCTTATCCTTTGGATTATGTTTGCCATATTTTTCCCTCTCTCTATTAATATCCTTTATTGTACCCATACCGAATCTCTTTAGTACTGAACCTTTCTCCAAGTCTCTCTGTCCTGTCTTTGTTTCTCTGTCTGTAGGGCTCCCTTTAGTATCTCCAGTAGGGCAGGTCTCTTGTTAGCAAATTCTCTCAGCATTTCTTTGTCTGTGAAAAATTTAAGCTCTCCCTCAAATTTGAAGGAGAGCTTTGCTGGATAAAGTATTCTTGGCTGGAAATTCCTCTCTCTCAGAATTTTAAATATATCGTGCCATTGCCTTCTCGCCTCCATGGTGGCTGCTGAGTAGTCACTACTTAGTCTTATGCTGTTTCCTTTGTATGTGGTGAATTGCTTTTCTCTTGCTGCTTTCAGAACTTGCTCCTTCTCTTCTATGTTTGACAGTGTGATCAGTATATGTCTCGGAGTGGGTTTTTTTGGATTTATTCTATTTGGAGTTCGCTGAGCATTTATGATTTGTGTATTTATGTTGTTTAGAAGATTTGGGAAGTTTTCCCCAACAATTTCTTTGAATACTCTTCCTAGACCTTTATCCTTTTCTTCCCCTTCTGGGACACCAATGAGTCTTATATTCGGACGTTTCATATTATCTATCATATCCCTGAGGTCCATTTCGAGTTTTTCAATTTTTTTCCCCATTCTTTCTTTTATGCTTTCATTTTCCATTCTGTCATCTTCCAGGTCACTGGTTCGTTGTTCAACTTCCTCTAGTCTTGTACTATGAGTGTCCAGAATCTTTTTAATTTGGTCAACAGTTTCTTTAATTTCCATAAGATCATCCATTTTTTTATTTAGTCTTGCAATGTCTTCTTTATGCTCTTCTAGGGTCTTCTTGATTTCCTTCATATCCCGTACTAGGGTCTCATTGTTCATCTTTAGTTCTTTGAGTAGCTGCTCTAGGTGTGTCTCTTCTGGTCTTTTGATTTGGGTGCTTGGGCTTGGGTTATCCATATCGTCTGGTTTTTTCATATGCTTTATAATTTTCTGTTGTTTTTGGCCTCGTGGCATTTGCTGTCCTTGATAGGGTTCTTTTAGGGTTTGTAGACCAGTTGAAGTCCTTATCTCTAATTTATCAGATCTACAGCTTCGTGGAGTACACTTTCTCTAACTAACCAGCAGGTGGCGTCCACGAGCCACCTGTTCTCCACAAGCCAGATCTCCCCCGCTTAGCCTTTTTGGTGAGTGGGGGAGTGAGTCTTGTGGGGCCCAATTGGTGTCCCAAGCTTGCGTGTGTAGTTGGTGTTGCCTGCCCTGTATGTGGGGCGTGTTTCTGGGCAGTCGGGGAGGGGGGGTGGCCCTAACAATCAAATCTCCCTGATGATCCTAGAGTTTTAAAGCTACTGCAATAGTCTAATCCTTCAGTTCAGTCCTGCCACAGTTTGTCTCTGCCACTGACCCACAAGTCTTTGGTATTGGCGTATGGCTCCTGAGACTTGCAAGTGGGCCCCTCTTCCAGGCTGTGCACCCCGGGTCCTCTGTTGAGGGATGACTGTGCTATGTCACAGGTGAGTGCCGTCCCCCCAGGGCAGTTCTGGGCTGCTGGGCTGTGTTGGGAGGCTCCCAGTCTGCTCAAATGATGGCTGAATGGGGCTCTGTTAATTCACACTGCTCCCCCTTCCCAGCTCTGGGACATTCAGCTGAGGTTGCAGGGAAGGCTAATGTCCACGCCCAGTTTTGTGGTGTGTGCCTGTTATTTGAAGCACTTCCGTCACACTGGGTTGTCTGGGGCAGCTCTGGGCTATGGGGCTGGCGATGGGCAGGAGTGTTTCCTGTCCACCAGGATGGTGGCTGTGAGCGGACGCCCCCCTTTTCTTGGGAAGTTGTGTTGTTTAGTGAATTTTCTCAGCCACTGGATTATTGCCTTTTGTCTCAGAGCTCTCTTAGTTCTGCTCTTGACTTGACGTGCCCAAATTTCAATTCTTTGAAGCTTTCTGTATTGAGCTTCTTAGAGTAATTGTTTTAGAAAAAGCAAAAAGGATTTAAAAAAAAAAAAAAAAAAAAAAAAAACGGCCCTCCTCAGAGATCTAATGGGTTATTGAAATGCTAATAGACAAAGCAACCAGGGCCATTAAGGAAAGGTGCCCTGGGCAGAGAGATCAGCCTTGCTTCGGGATTTGCATATGCGCCTCAAGGCCTGATCTCGGCCCTTCCCCTTTCTGTGTTCACCAGAACTCCAAAAATCCTCTGCTTTTACTTTGGAGCTTCTCGTGTTGTTTTCCTTCTATGCCCGTCTCCTCTCTGCTGGGCTGGCTGCTCTCAGAGTCTCTGGTGTCTGGCCTCAGTCTATCTATGGTTGGAGTTTGAATCAGTAGAATGAGTTTCCGATGAGAGCAGCCACTGCAATTCTCCCTTCTCCTTCCTGGAGCTGACAGCCCCTCCTCCCCCGGGACTGAGCCTGGCAGGGAGGGGCGCGGGTCCCCTGGCCGCAAAAACTTACAGATTTCGCTGATCTCAGCAGTTCCACGTTTTCATGAGTGTTGTATGAAGTATGCCCAAAGACAGATTGCTCTGTGGTGTCCAGTCCACGCAGTTCCTGGCTTTTTACCTACTTTCCTGGAGGAGTAACTAAAACATACAGCTCACCAGTCTGCCATCTTGCCCCGCCTCTCGAATCTGTGGCTTTTAAATAATTTATTAATATGGTTCTGAATACTAATGTAAGGTATCTGAGGATTGAAATTCTCACAATAAAAAATGTGTGAATCTCACAAAGCCATGTCTGTGTGCTTCATTTTGGACATGTTTGGCTTTTAGTTACTGTGAAGCAAATACATGTTTCCCTGGAGTCTGAGTGAGCATTTGACAACTAATGCTATGACTATGACTAATAACTATGTCTTCTTCTTGGGTTAGCTAGTTCAGGCCATTGCATCTCATGGATCTCAAAAGAAATTTCAAGTTCCATATTTGCAATCCTTACATCAAAAATAGTCATCACTTAGCAACATTTTTGCATTCATCTTCTCTTTGACCTTTTCTCTCTATTTACTGAATCTAGTTAAACAAGAAGTCAGCAGGAGTTGTCCATGCAATCACTGTGCCAATGCTCAGCGGCAATCCCAGTGTCCATTAGCTCCCCAAACCATGCCAATTAAACATGCACTACAGACAAACTAGCAGGCTCATTTTGCATACTCATTGGGTGTAAAATATTTCACTGTTCCAGAACACCAGTTGATCAAGTTTACCAATCCATATAAGACAAGTCCCCTAGACTTTCCTTCCAACAGCTCTTCATAGGAATTCTCAAGTTTCCCCTTTGAGCATCCATGTGCCATCCTTCTCTTGCTAAGACCTTATCTGGCTCTCAGGGACCTTACAAATAAACATGATATAATTGAGACATTACATGAAATATTCAACATAAGGTGTGCTCTTGACTGCATTTTTCAGAGAAAACTATTTGGCAAGACAGGGCTTGATCAGATGCTATAGGAACATGTGGAGGATTTAAACTAGTCAAGCTGATGAGTTTGGTGTCCCAGGTGGAGAAAGCGAACTGTATAAAGATATCAAAGTGGAAAGGAATTTGCTGGAAACAGTATTTGAGGAAATTGGTCTGATTGGCATAGAGACTTCAGAGTGGGAATTACTGGATAAGAAACATCAGATTATTAAAGTGAGGCAGAAATGTATATTTAATGTCATAGGAATTAAGAAACCCAAATATGAGAAACAGCAGGACAAGATAAAAATCACATTTTTACATTAAGCTAACTGAAAGAAACCACACTCAAAAGATTACATACTCTTTCCATTTATATGACCTTCTGGTAAAAGCAAAACGATAGGGACTGAAAACAGACCAGCGGTTGCCTGATGCTGAAGTGGGGAAGAACAGAGGAATTTTTTGTATCTTGATTGTGGTGGTGGTTAAATGACTCATAGAATTGTATAAAACTTACACAATTGTGCACTTAAAAAGATGAATTTTACTGTAAGTAAATTATGCTTTTAAAGTTGAAAAAATATATTTAAGGAAGGAAATGAATGCTGACAGGAACAAATTGAAGGAAGAATTGTTAAAATTTAATGCCTCAATATATGAATCAAAGACAATTTGTAATTTTCAAGCCTAACAAAGAAGATGATATAAATATAATGTAAATATATGTCTCAGGGAATATATACATATAATTTTATATTATAATATCTGTCAGCTTTAAAATGGCATAGATTAGATTTCAGGATGTTTTGTTAGTTATTATCAAGCTGTGATGGTTCAGTGGATAAGAAATGTGTCATTGTCACCATGTATAAAATGTTGACTACCAAAAAAATAACATTCAAAATGAATTATATCAATACCAACCTGCTTAATATTAGAAATAAAGCATTCTAAATTGCTTAAAAGCAAAAACGAGTAGTTTTGAGCAAATACAACTGGCTGGTTTTAGGTTCATTCTGGAATGCTGAATACTTATTGAGATTTAGTAAATCTGGCATTTAATCCTAATTTAACTGTTTTTTTCTGCTCTGAGATCTCACCCATTAGCTGCAGTATCAGTATTCAGAAAAAAAGTCTCTGAATTTTTTAAGGGCACGGACTTTGAGGATAAGCCTTTTCTTTAGGGTAAACCTTTTTTTCTGAATTGGGCAACTAGCAGAAGTATTGGATGAGCTTCTTATAAGTCCTCACTGTTTTGCCTTGGGAACCCAGCCTCCTCAGGAACTTAGAGCTTTATGGGAGTGGCCACAAAACTTGACTCACACCACTAAGGCCCAGCCTGTGACAAAACTAGCTTATTTCTTAATCTGTCAATATGCATATTATTTGACAGTCAACTGTGGAAACAATGCGTTTATTAATGGTGAAATCAGTCATGATACATCTGTTGAGTTTAGATACAACCTGTAATGTCTTGTTAGTGATGTTTTAACATTTTTTTTCTTGATTACTCCTTGGCAATTGATCAAGTTTATCATGCATGCACTTGATCTAAACGCACATGCACCGACAGGTGAGATTTGGAACTTGATAACTCTAGCTGTCAGGAGACAAACTGCAAAAATCACCCGTCTGAGCTAGGGAGAAAAAAAAATTCAGAAAATAAATGACATAAACGTTTGCATTATTACTTGTTACCTCTGGGGATATCATCTATCTCTGAACACAGGAATACATGGTATTGATCTCAATCTTTTACATCTTTCTTCTTGTCCCCAGTCTGTTTCTATCTTTCCAAAATTGGAGTTAATTTTGCACTAGTTAGGTGCTAAGTATTAGTAAAAGCCAACCAAAAGTCAGAGACGTTTCCAAAATAACAAAAGTAAAATGTCACATAAGAACCAACAATATTCATTATGCATTATTAAATTGTAAACATTTAAATTTTATTCATTGGTTACTACTTACCATTCTATACATCCTTTGTATTCATGGGGATAGGCTTAGCAATGCTGTGGTCCTCGTTCCTGAGTGGTTTTTCTCTTGTGTACACATCGTCCTGACGAGCCTCCAGGTGTCCTCCACGCTGGCCCAGCTGTGGTGCCAGGCCTCTCCCATTCCACCCTGCTTCCGTGGCCACTGAGGCCGAGCGTGCCCACTTTGGAAATGTCTCCTCCTGGAAGTGACACACATCACTTCCTCATGGAGGAATTAACATTTTTTTCTGTCTGTACAGAACAAACCCACAAAAGTAGAAATCACAAGCAATTCTACTTATTCACTGTTTGCCACTTTTGAGAGACTCTAACAGGCTGACTCTTATGCCAGCTAAGGAATACAAAACAATGGCAGATAAAGAAAATTTAAAAACAAAGAACTCCCTTAAGCTAAAGGAATAAGATGAAATGACTTTCTGAAATAGGTGACACAATTTAAAGTAAAATTGATGGAAGCAAACTTTAATAAAAAACTAATTTGTACTTGAAAGAAGATATAATTGGAGCACAAAAAAAATTACTGGAACTAAAGAAACAAAAACAAATAATTATAACCAACATGGTTTACAAATTAATAAATAAAATAAGATGGAAGGGAAAATAAGTGTATCAGCTATAGTTAACGTGATTAGGTGAATCCTTTCACCAAATGACAGAGATGGTCAAACTGACTCAAAACACGAATCCAGGTATATATAGTTAGGTAAGTTAGGATGTTTTGGTTCTGAGTAATACTCATACACACACACACATCTAAATGTAGCTTAAACAATAAGGAAAAAGTATTCTCTCACATTCTAAGAATCCCAGGATCTTTCTGATGTTATGTGAAAGTTCTTTGGGTGATGAGGTGCAAACACAGCTAGACATAGTACATGAAAGGACACTATTAGATCACAGAGCCTGGAGGAGGAGAGAGGAGAAGGAGGAGGGGCCCTGGCTTATTTTACCTGGTCTCCCCTGAGGGTCCCTAGAGGAGGGGGAAAATGCACCTGTGGGTCCCAGGCTTTTGGGACCCAGAGGGGAAGGATAGGATTTTCCCACAGATCCTGGGGACTGGAGGTTTCAAACTATAAAACAGAAACAGCAAGAGCCATCTGGAGAAGCCGATGGCAGCTTCCATCCCAGAAACCAAATAGGAGAACCTGTCCTTATGAAAGGGTAGAAGCAGCTGATTTCCCTTCACCTCTCATTGGTCAGAACTAGTTACATGCCCACTATTAACTTCTCTCAAAATCAATACTGCCACTATGTGTGGTTTAGATTTAGGACTTAGTCCTAACTATCAAAAACAGAATTTTATAAAATTCAGCAGTAATTTCTAATAAAACTCTAAGTAAGATTTTAAAAAATAATTAAACTACCTAACATTGACTAAGGTTATTTTACAAAACCCAATAGAAGATATTTCACTTAAAGGTAAATGCAAAAAAAAATTCATTAAATCCATTAAACATGATAGAATGCTCACTTTCACCACTATTGTCAACATTGTTTTGATTCTTCTAGCTAATTTAATGATAAATAAAATGAAAATAATTCTGATAAATATTTGGCATGATGAGTAAAAAACTCTTATATTCAGGTGTTACTATATGCCTGCTTTAACAGAACTAAATGAATAATAAAACTTGTAAGTGGTTGGATAAAAATAAATGTACATATCATATGAATCCATGTATATGAAATTCTAGGAAAGGAATAACTGTAGTGACAGAAAACAAATTGGTGATTGCCTGGAGTTGGAGTCAAAGGAAGGAATTGACTGATGATGGACATTGCATGACTGTAAACAATGATCAGAATTCATCAATGCAAGTAAAATCAGTTAATTTTCTCATATGAAAAATATACTTTGATAAAGCTAATAAAGTAAACGAATAATAATGTCTTTCTAAACTAGCAACAACCAATTAGAAGTTAAAATTTTAAAAACTCACACAACAGTGATAAAAAATAAACTTAATATTGTGTTAAAAATTTTTAAACAAATAAAAATAATAAATATAAAATTAATTAAAACTTAAGAACAAATTTAATTAAAAAGCTGTAACATTTATGAGCATAAAACTATAGTCTTGTTGATAAGTGTAAAACAAGTCCTAAACAAATGAGATGCACCATTCTGTTATACATACAGTTTCATATATAACATCATAGTATCATAAAAATATTAACTATTCTTAAATGAATGTATTAATGTAATTCTGACAGAATACCAATTTTGTTGTGTTTATTTTCATGTCCAGTGGTGGTGCATGAGCACAGAGATGGGGTAAAGGGTTTGGAAATAAGCAACATTTTTTTAAAGTTCAGGTAGAGGAAGATAAAGGGACTCTTTCTAAAAGATATTAAAAGTTATTATAAAGCCCCTGTGATCAAAACAGTATGGTGTTGCCCTCCAAATGATAAACAGATCTGTGTAAGAGAAATAAGAATCCATAAACTAATCTGGGTGCATATGGGAACCTAGTCACTAACAAAGTTCTTTTTTAATTTGATGGGAAAATTGTAGTAGATTTAATAAATCTTATTTGCATAATTGGCCATTTGTCTGGAAGAAAACAAACTTAGCTCCCAATATTACAGCATTCACAAATATAAATTCCCGTGTATAAAAGCTTCAAATGTTAAGACAAAAATCACAGATTACCAAGTGGAAGAATATTTTCAAAATTATATAACCTTGAGTTAGGGAAGATAAGAAACCAGAAACCAGAAAAGGAAAATATAGAAATATTTGACTACATTAAAAATATAAAAGAATTGAATTATAAGATATATATAAAGGAAATAAAAAAATCTGGGAAAAAAGAATTCCAGCACATATGAAAAGGGTTTCAATAAATTAATAAAAAAGACTAACAATAGATGATATGCAAAGGATAGTATGCAAATCTCAGAAAAGGGAAACAATATTTGATCAATATTTCATACACACACATACAAAACACATATATAGATACATATGAAAAGATTTTTGGCCTCACTAGTATATAGGCAACAGCGAATTATAACAAGTTACCTTTTATCACCTGTCAGACTGTCAATACTTTAAGAAATGTTGACATCCAGTGGATACACAGATTATGAATTACCAAAATCTTTTAGAAACTTATCTAGCAATAGCCATTAAAAGAAACACAAAGCTCTTGACCCAGAATTTCACCTTTGGTAGATTTTTATAGAAATAAATGTTCCAGCACATTTAGATATATGTACAAGGTTATTTATTGTAGCATATCCATCTTGTGCAATATCATGTAGCTATTAAAAAGAATGAATTAGATATCTACCTATTGAATTGAAGGGTGTCTAATACTACTGCTAATTGGCAAAAAAAAATTGCAGAGTATTATATGTGTACTTTGCTCCCAGATTTATTTAATAAAAACTATTCTTTTCTAAAACTTCTATATTAACTCTAAATGTTTGAACATTAAGAACCTTCTTCTTTGATTCACTCAAGGGAATAGGATGGAAGGGAAGTAGTAGAATTTTTGGTCTTTATGTGTGTTTGAATTGTTTAACAATTACCATGATGATTTTGTGTGTGTGTGTGTGTGTGTGTGTTTGTGTGTAAAATCCCAGTGATCCCACCGCATTCTAGCAACTCAATATCTAGAACAGGTTACTCTGGATATTTTTTATTTTTACCAACTGACAGGATACACTTCTTGGATGAGCTATGTATGTTTCCTCCTACTGCAGACAATAAAAAGAGAATTGTTAAGCATGTAATACGTATTTTCCAAACATAGGAGTGGCATTCATAAGAGCAACCATGCCGAAATAGTAATATTCTAAAACAAAATTCATCTTTTTAATAGACATTTTCCAACATTTAACAGACTTAAGTCATTCTTTTACCTGAGAATATATATGCAAATAGTTTATATTGAAAGAAATTGAATGAGGTGATATTCTGTGCATGGCTTTTCTGAGTTGAGGGTGGAAGGGAGGTGGCTGTTATTATTTCTGTTTAGCATTATTTGATTACACAAGTTTTTCTCAACTTTATTTCATGCATCCCCCTCACCCCGACCCAAGAAGGCTTTTCAGACATTTTTTTCTGGTAGCCCCCTATGAAAATTTTAACACCATAGATATATATGGTATGTCTGTTCATATATATACACATCTGTGCTTTATACATAAAAAGGGTAAGTTTTTTTCACTCTCCAAGAACTATTTTTCATCTCCCTGGGTCAATATTGCTCCCATTGAAAATGCATGGATTATGCATACTTCATATTTTCCCCAGGGATTTAACTAATGCTCCATGAAGTAGAGCTTCAGGGATGTAATCAATATGTTCTAGAGAGGATCCCAGTCTACTAATTGAGGCGCTTCCTTGGGCCAATCTTGGGCAGAAATAGGGGGCTCTTCTGTGTAGACCCATATCTGTGTCAAGTTTCTCAGCTTTCACAAGATGTCTTTCCTACCCCCAGTGGCTAAAGCATGTGGATTCTCATTTAATTGGCAACATTAATTGGCTGCTTTCCAAATACTCCTGGGGAAATACTGTCTTAAATCTCTTGGGCTTCAGGATTTATGTGCAGCACAATGTATGTACCTGAGGATACACAGTCCATCAATTCCTTACTCTTAAACCAGTTTCTAGATTAAGCCAAACCTGTAAAGAACATATTTTTGACAGCCTGTCACTTTCCCAAGAACTACTTCTACTGAATTATAATTTGCTGTTAATGCCTTCCTTCTACACTGATGGCCATTTTAAAAAACCACTCCAAGCAATTCATTGTTGGATCTACCATAAGAATGTTCTTGAAGTTATAGCTCATCATATAGGATAAAGCCTCTTGAGGAGCATGAGGGAAATTTTTCTTTGCTGTTTCTCCTGTGAATGATGGGTGGGTTTCCCCTGAGCAACACATTTGTTTTTATTTTATGGACATGGTGAGTCATAACTATTTTGTGGTGTACCTCTAACAATGGTAATAATGAGAGAGGAGGCATTTTTCTGCACTGATCTCGCTTCTGACTTCATCCTGTCTTTCACATCCCCTTTTCCTCCTTAATCTGATTTCAACTATATCCTGTTGTTGATTTCTATTTTAAGGTAATTTTTTATTGAGATTCTTCACATACCATACAATTATCCAAAGATTCAAAGTGTACAATCAGTTGCCCCTGGTACCATCATACAGCTATGCATCCATCACCACAATTAGTTGTTTTTTCCATTTTTAGAACATGTTCCTTATTCCAGAAAAGAAATAAGGACAAAAAAAAGGAAACTCAAATCCTCCCATACCTCTCACCACCACCCGCCACCATTGTTGACTCATAGTATTGGTATAGTACATTTGTTACTGCTGATGAAAGAACATTAAAATACTACTAATTGTAGTATATAGTTTGCAATAGGTATATTTTCCCCTATATGCCCCTCTATTATTAACTTCTAGTTATACTGTCATACATTTGTTCTGGTTCATGAAAGAGGTTTCTAATATTTGTGTAGTTAATCGCAGACATTGCCCACCACAAGGTTCACTGTTTTATACATTCTCATCTTTTAACCTCCAAATTTCCTTCTGGTGACATACATGACTCTGAGCTTCCCCTTTCCACCACATTCACACACACCATTCAGCACTTTTAGTTATTCTCACAATGTGCTTCCATCACCTTTATTCATTTCCAAACATTTAAGTTCAACCTAGTTGAACTATCTGCTCATAATAAGCAACTGCTCCCCATTCTTTAGCCTTGTTCTACATCCTGGTAACTTATATTTCATATCTATGAGTTTACATACTATAATTAGTTCATATCAGTGAGACCCTGCAATATTTGTCCTTATGTATCTGACTTATTTCACTCAATTTAGTGCCATCAAGGTTTCTTCATCAACCTATTTTTTAAGACAGGTTTGTTCATACACCATATGTTCCATCCTAAGTAAACAATCGATGGTTCCCTGAATAGTCACATATTTATGTATTCACCACCATCACCACTATCTATATAAGGACATCTCCATTTCCTCCGCAAAGCTGGAAGAAGAGTCAAAGAAGGTAGACAGACAAAAGAAAAAGAAAAAAGAAAGAGAAAAAAAAAACATGACAGGTAGGAAGCAACAAAAGGAAAGATAGCATTAAACCAACGTACAATAAAGAGTCAGACAACATTACCAATACCAAGAGTCTCATACCCCTCCCCTATGTTCCCCTCTTACATGCATTTAGCTTTGGTGTATTACCTTTGTTACATTAAAGGAAGCATAATACAATGTTTCTATTAATTATAGTCTCTAGTATGCATAGACAGTATTTTTCCCCCAATACCTCCTTATTTTTAACACCTTGTAAGGTTGACGTTCATTTGTTCTCCCTCATGAAAAAACATATTTGTACATTTTATCACAATTGTTGAGCACTCTAGCTTTCACTGAGTTATATAGTCCCAGTCCTTATCTTTCCTCTTTCCTTCTGGTGTCCCACATGCTCCTAACCTTCCTCTTTCAACCATACTGACAGTCATCTTTGTTCAGTGTACTTACATTGCCGTGCTACCATCACCCAAAATTGTGTTCTAAACCTCTCACTCCTGTCTTTTCCTATGTGTTTGTAACGTTCTCTTTAGTATTTCCTATAGAGCAGGTATCTTGTTCACGAACTCTGTCATTGTCTATTTGTCAGAGAATATTTTAAACTCTCCCTCATATTTGAAAGTCAGTTTTGCCAGATATAGGATTCTTGGTTGGTGGTTTTTCACTTTCAGTATCTTAAATATATCACTTCACTTCCTTCTTGCCTCTGTGGTTTCTGCTGAGAAATCCACACATAGTCTTATCAAGCTTCCTTTGTATGTGATGGATTGCATTTCCCTTGCTGCTTTCTGGATTCTCTCTTTGTCTTTGATGTTTGATAATCTGATTATTAAGTATCTTGGCGTAGGTCTATTCTGATCTATTCTGTTTGGGGTACACTG